>NC_072455.1:1036419-1188919 GCF_027596085.1 Anoplopoma fimbria | reverse complement strand
GATGGAACATAATCTTTCTGGTTGTCAGATTTTCATTCACAATGAATTTACTGAAAAACACTTCATTTAAAATGTTACAAAAGCTTTGCTTATACAAGTTTATGAAAAACATGTCCTCCTATTGTTCTGTTTGTCAAGGACATCTTCAGCTGGACAGACTGAGAAAAACAGTCGACAGCCTTGCTAGCAAGTGGAAGAAAGTGGGCTTTATCCTCTGGGGACCATGAATGTCTGAACCAAATGTCTTGGCAATCCATCCAAAGGTTGTTAAATATTTTAGTCAAAACGACAAATGTATATCTCACAGTACCGTCAGAGGAATAGTCCAGGCATCGCCAAAATTCATAGACTTTATCCTCTGGGGACTATGAATATCTTAACCAAATTTCTTGTCAATCAATCTAATGGTTGATAAACATTTCACTCAAAATCACAAATGTCATCCTCATGGTGCTGCCAGAGGAAAGGTCCAGGGATCGCCAAGGTTATTAGGCTTTATCCTCTGGGGAAAATTAATGTCTGAACCAAATTTCTTTGACATATCCCTCAAACCCATGAATGTTAATTACATGTTGCTGCCAGAAGAAACCTCTGGGGAATGCCAAAGTCATTAGGTTTAATCCTGTGGGGACCATGAATGTCTGAAACAAATTACTCTGCAATCAGTCCAACTGTTATTAGATATTTCACTCAAAACCATAAAAATATATATCTCACAGTGCCGCCAGAGGAAAAGTCCAGGGATCGCCAAAGTTATTATGCTTAATCCTTTTGGGACCATGAGTGTTTGCTACAAATTTCATAGCAATCCATGAAATAGTTGTTGAGATATTTTGGTCTGGAACACAGCGGAGGACCGATAAACAGACCAACAAGGCAAAGAAAAATATACATGATATGAAAACATGGTACATGCAACATCTGGCAACTAAAAGCCCCGGGAGACCAGATTACTACATGCATTTTTCATTTCCTGGTGCCTCTTATATTGTCAGCATCATGGCTCAGTAGTTTTGATGTTGTCTGTTTATTAAGTAGAACAGCTTCCCCAAGGAGAGCAGAGGTCCTGAGTTTGGCGGGAACAACACAGCCTGTCACTTTTCATCATCCCAGCGCTGAGAGGTTGAACCGGGCCACGGCCGCAGCTCTGTCTGTAGATTCCCTCGGCTCATTTTTCTGCTTTTCAACCCTCTGTAGGATATAAATGCAAACCACTGTCCACTGTCCACTAGGCATCACCTCGTAAAGTCATCATTTCAGTTGACAATTTATATATCTGGCAGACAAGTAGGAAAATCTGTCTCTTTAGATGCAAAAGGATGCACCTTCTTCACCAGCGAGTCTTTAACGGTGTTCGTATAAACAACACAGTCTCATGGCAGTTTGTGAAACAGTCACAAAATGCAATATTTTAAGTTTGTTGCTTAGCAACACGAGTTGTCAGTTATGTTTGTGTCACTCAGCAGGACTCCCTTTTCGAGACAACATTACGTTACAAAACGAATAGTTAGGTTTGGACAACAAAACAAATGTTAGATTTAGGCAACAAAAACACTAAGTTAGGTTTAGGCAACAAAACCAACAGTTAGTTGTGTAACAAAGTGCACATACAGTGTCAAACATCGGTCTCATGGTTGAAAGTCCTGTGTTGTGTTGAGACTATGTCACCATCTGTATATCATTCTCTTCCAGCTGTCAGTCAGGTAATGGCGTTTCATTTTTGCTGAACTAGCAGATGCAACTGAAAAGCAATACAGTCCATATAAAAATGAAATACTGTGTTTTTCCAAGACTAGTTTACCCTAGAGATTGGTCCTTTGACATGGGATTCATCACTTTAAGGGAATGATGCCTCATTTTTATTGGACCTTTACATCACATGAGTCAGTAGGAGTGCAAGAACAAATCACCAGGCCGGATGCTCACCAGCCAACTGATTCCTCCAATAACATTCAGGTACAAACATGCTTTATCATAATTTCCACTTCTAAGTTTGGATCAAGTCCAAAACTTGAAGAAAACAACAAAATAAATAGAACTTTTAATGTTTTTTTACAGTCTGTTGACGGTTAGATCAGATAATATCGGGACAGGAAATCTGTCTCGCCCCCTGAAGAAGCTCTAAGTACTCACCCAACACACACACACACACACACACACACATGGTTGGCTCCCCCAAAACATCTCAAAGCAATTTAGGGAATCAAACAGCAGTGGCTGCTGGGAAATAAAGCCAGGATGAAAGGAGAATTCTGATGATCTCACTGTGGACCGTTTGCACAACGCCTGCACTACTGAACCAAACCTCAGATGGATCAAAATAAATGAAACTCAACCTTTGTGTGACTGTAGAATCTAATATGATACATCACATGGTCTGTTGTACGTGTTCAGATTGGAAGCAATTAGCCAGACCTCTAAATTGTTCTTCTCCGATTGATTGATTGATTGATTTATTATCCAACATTGGTAAAACTTGTGAACACTTGGAAAAATGTTGGAAATAAAGATTCCATTGCTTTCCAATTTTTGTTAAATAAAGTATCATGAAATTCAACTTACGATCATCCAGGAGGGTTTCTGATGCTACGCTTTTAATATTTCATTTAATGTTTATACTGGGTGATAGGCGGTTTACCCAACACATCTCACTCACACCCAGTGGTGTCTTTCTATACACATATCTTTGGATGTATTTGTCCAGGTTGAGGGATATCTGTCACTGAGATCTGTCTAAATAAAATACATTGGAAGTAAAAAATAAACTTATGTACGGGCACAGGACAATAAAAGCATAGGTGTTACATTTACGTAACAAGGTAAACGCATTAAAACGTGATGCTAGCATAAAAACATACACAACTTAAATAACATTTATTTAATAAAATATAAGTATAATAATTTGGGTATAATTCAATAATAAAATGATGGGAAAAGGATAATTCAACACTTAGTGTAATACGCATGTTGGCTTTCTTTCCGAGAGCTTAGCTTAGCATAAAGAGTAGAGGGAAACTGTTGGACTGCATTTGTCCTGACTCTGTTATATTTAAACCTTTTAGCTTAGCTTAGCATAAAGAGTGTAAGTAGAGGGAAACAGCTAGCCTGGATCTGTCCCATATCAGCTAAACTTAATCCTTTTAGCTTAGCTTAGCTTAGCATAAATACTGAAAGAGCCAGGCCAGCTGTTTGCGTCTCCTACCTCTAACTTCATATGTATTGTATATTCACATGACTGATTTCCTCAGTTGTGTCTTAGAGATTTTACATCCAAATAAAGTTTGACCAGACTGCAGAAACACTTTGTAACAGTTCTGAAGCAGAAAGGCATGATGGACTGTAGCAGTGGTTTATTTCAGCTGATAAGAATGTTTGGATTCTCTTATCTCTTGGCGTTGGTGCTTTTATCGTATTGGATTTAGATTCCTGAAGGTCCCAGACCAAATCCCCTCTCAGGCCTCCAGTTCACGATGGAAAGACCACCAGAGGACACAAAGTCTTCTTTCAGCTCTCCAGCTTATGAAAATACTGCAATTTACCATTTTTGCTTCAGCGCTGCAATCAAGGAATTCCTGTTCCTTGTTTGATTAAAACTTCAGTGGGCAGCTGTTTTAGGAGATTACTGATATGTGTTTTTAAAGATTTAGGCCTTCAGTGAGCCGAGGGCCACAGACAGGAAGCACTGAGACGGACTAACACCTTTTCATTTCATGTTTTTTGTTTGCAGCAGAGCAAAAATACAGAATAACACCAGGCTTATCCTTTAATGGAAGCCACGACTGAAACTCACCTGAGAGTGCAGGTGTGAACCTGCAGTCAGGATTAACGGACCTCACAGCTGCAGGAGGGAAACATTAAAAACCTTTCACGCAAACAATGTTGCAACCTGGTTTGAACTGTAAGCATCTGTGTGTGTGTGTGTGTGTGTGTGTGTGTGTGTGTGTGTGTGTGTGTGTGTGTGTGTGTGTGTGTGTGTGTGTGTGTGTTCAGCTAATGTGATGAGAGAAAATGTGCCGTTAATTATTTATACAGTGATGGGAGAAGGAGTGAGTTCTTTTGGCACCCACTACATTTTTCAGTAGATAATTGCCTTTTGTCAGCGGGGTGTCTGTAAATAACAAATGGTTGAATACAGTGGTGCTCCACATCTGGACCGGGAACTCACACTGGGGGTCAAAGTTCACCGCTTTTACGCTGATCGGATGTATTGTGATCAACATTTGCATGAATTTACATGCTGAATAACAAATTGGCATACAACATATTAAATCTGAATGTATAATGAGATAATTTTATCCGGCTCACTCATGGGAGAAATTGGCGACTCTGGGAAGGCTTATTTTTGGAAGTCACGGACTGGATCTGGCATGTTTTGGACAAAAAGCAGCTATGAATGCTAAAACAGATGACGTCCGTTTGTGTTGTCTTCATAGCTGTCAGTTCATGTTGGCGTGGGATATCCTACATTACAATAATCCAGAAAAAAACAACATTTAAATCAGTATTGCTAATATAATCCAATTTCCTTTAAAAAAAAAAATGCAATCCTTCCAATTTCTGTTAGTCCGGTTATGCGCCAAAACATTTCTTGGCTCTCAGCAGTTGCCAGGCAACCGCCTGAGAACACAGGAAGTTACTGCCATTAAAATTAAGTTTTTTTTAATCATTTTAATGAACTTCTTCTCTGCCAAAGTGGCAGAAACACCCCATGTAGGTCAAAAGACAACTAACTAATTATTATCTTCATAGTGAAGCATGGTCTTAACTAGATATACAGTCATTAAAAACACCAGATATGGTTATTTCCTTGAGGCGGTGCCGGAGCCCTGAGGGTCCACTCGGGGGCGAGGTTTATAGTTTTCCACCTCTGATGAAAGTTTGTCTCATCCAGACGGAGAGTCCGAAATAGGGTTCTGTGTCATACTTGATCTCGTCCATACTTGCCAATTTCTTTGCCCAGTATCTTGAAGCAGATGGTTTGCGTTTGGTTAACAATGAGAAACTACCTTGGTTAACGTTGTAATACGTGGTAAACATTGTGGTTTTGAAACGTGGCAGTTAACGTTGTAACCAGGGGCGCCGAAAAGGGGGGGTAAAGGAGACGGATTCTAGGGGCCCATGATGGAGGGGGGCCCAGAGAGGCCCCTAATGATGATGAAATTATAATACAGAAAAAATAATATGGTAATGATAGTCAAAAATACCATTAAAATGCATAATTGTATGTAAAATAGCATCAAAAAATTTTGCCGCTGTGTTGGGGGCCCTGTAAAGATTCTTTTCATGGGGCCCAAAATCCCTAGTGGCGCCCCTGGTTGTAACACATGGTTAATGTTGTGAAACAGTTGCGTTATCTTTAAAACATGTGGTTGACTATATAAAACGGTTGATGCAAGGTTTAAAAACGAGACTCGAACGCAGGTCTCCTGCGTAGGAATCCTTGACCTCCTCCACCCTTCTCAGACTTTCTCTCTCTCTCTACTACGTCAGCTCTGAGCGTCTAATAATGATGCAGGTGGGTTTAGTTTGGAGTTAGACCTAAAGGGTTCCTTGCACCGAGGCCAACTGCTCAATTTAATTCTCATAAATAATTCATGCTGTTTATCTGAAAATATTACGAATTCTCAGAGAACACAGCAACTCCTAATAACTCTGTAAACATTGTAATACGAGGAGGTTGTGTTGCATATGTTTGATTAAGGTGTGACACTTTGCATTTTGGAGTTTGTGTTGTACGCAGCATCTGAAATGGAATGGAATTAACTTGAAATGAACCTAAAAATATAATATTTGATTTATGAATGCTTTAGTATATGAGAAGGTGTGACATGAACGAAATGTGTCAAAAGTTGTCTTTTAAAGGACTACATCATTAAGTTTGCATATTTGTACGTATCTCATGCTGGGAACTGCAGAAAATGAAGCGCATATCAATACATTAATGGTCTATTAAGCATTTATGGGTTTCTAATTAGAGGTGAGCAAAAGGAATGATACATATACAGAGATGAATAAAGGAGGTTGAGGACTGTGATTTGGGTCACTGCTGTACTCTTCAGGGTCTTAATTAGCAGAAAACCTTCTTCTGAAACTGTGTGATTCACCAAAAAACATGCAAGTTTGAAAAGGCGACACACTGCAAATTCAGATAACCAGAGCACCCCCCCTCCTCATCTTAAAATAATGTCAAATATGTGTCTCCTTCTTGTTAAAAAGCCAGTGATCTGCAGTCGACGGGCCAAATGTTAAGTTTCTAATTGCCCCGTTGAAGGTGTGAGTCCAGTTCATCGACTTCATCTGGCCTCTGGAGGTCTGAAGATTGTTCCTGCCTTCAAGAGGTAATTAGTTCCCCCAGGAGATCAGGAGGTCAACATTTATAATATATGACAAAATGAACCTACGCTACTGATAATGGGGGATGTGTGTGTGAGATTAACTGTGGCGTAGAACTGAGGTTGCCACTGTGGCTTGAGGTCACCTTATTAAGGATTAACAGGCACCGCGGCTGTGACACTTTATACATCATAATACAATCCATTAGTGATTTAAATCCCCTCAATTCATCAGTTGAATTATAGAGCTGCAAAATGTGAGGAGCTATTGATGGCTGCCCCTGGTTCAGGAAGTAAAAGTCCAAATCATTTTTCCAATTGACTAGGTCAGAAACTTGGCTCTGAACCATCAGAGCCAATGGCAACCTCCGAAATATCAAAAAATCCCAATGGTGCTACCATAAGTAATCTTAGCAGAGCAGTGGAAAATAATCGGAATACTTTCACTGATCAGAGAGGGGGAACTGATTTCTGTTTCCTGATTCCCTCTATGTTTTCTGAGTGGACACATACCTTGGAAACCTGATGGGTTGGAAACTCAATCTGTACAAGAATAAAAGAGACATGAACATGAACCGATTCTTGTTTGCTTTGTGGAAACTAACAAAGCTTGGATGTCAGACAGCAGTACAGGGGGTTCATTTTGAAAAGAAAGTGGATGAAAGTAGTTATTCAGGGGAACAAAGGTCAGAAAAGTCTGAACGTAATAATTTCAGGGTTGGAAACATCAGCGTCTGAGACGGAACAGTGAGTCACATCACAAGGAGGAGAGACTCTGACAGGGATGAATGTCAGATGTAAAAAAAGAAAGAAAAGAGTAATGACAGGCAGAGGAAAACAGGATTAGTGTTTACAGATGGGTGATAGAAAGATGTGAATAGGGGAGGAGAACAAGAGTGAGAGATGAAGATGAATAGAAACAGCGCGGTTGAAGTGTGTCTATTTTAAACCTCACTGTCTCTTTCTTTCTGTTATCTCCGTGTGTGTGTCGGCTTTCATCGTTGATGGAAGGGTTCCGTCTGACAGCTAGAGTATCTTCATGTGTCTTTATGATAGCTGCTGATTTCAGCTCTGTATTGGTGGTGTACATCACCAGAGTCTGATACTGTAACAGAACAATATTCACCTCATTCTAATTTTCACATGAAAACCACCCTGAACCCTCAAACAGGCCTTAGAAGAGCGGAGAGCCTGACAGTGTCCTCACTTTACCCAAAGGTTCTCATATTCCACTCATTTCTCCACTTTCAAACATGCCTCGCTTTCCACAAATGTTTTCAAACGGAACTAGAGAACCCTTTGCTGAAGAAACGTGTGATTGTGAACGCTCTTTGACTTCAGTGTTTCATTGGAAGGGAATGGGCTTCACCATCCAAAAAGTGCTTCACTTTCACAAATATCCCTACTTCAACAAATGTCCGTATTTTCCCAAGATTCTTCACTTTTGACAAATTGTCCTCACTTTCCACAAACGTCTTCACTTTCCAAAAAGTCCTTCATTTACACAATTGTCCTAACTTTCAAAAATCCTTATTTTCCAAAGATTGTTAACTGTCCACAAATGTCTTCAAAGTCCAGAAGTACTTAACGTCCACGAATGCCCTTACTTTCAAAAATGTCTTCATTTTCCACAGACTGTCCAAAAAAACTCCTTCAGTCACACAAATAGCCTCACAATGCAAAATGTCATTACTATGCACATTTATTTCCAAACAATCCTCACTAGCAAAAAAGTCCCAACCTTCCACAAATGGGAAAAATATCCTAATTTACCCCAAGGTTGTTCACTTTCCACAAACATCACCACTGTCCAAAAAGTACTACATTTACACAAATGTTAAACATCTTGTGATGTGTTTATGTGCTGATTAGAGGCTCAGAAATCTGAAACGTGGGAGTAAATCAGTTCAAGTTCAGAAATAAATACAAAATACACAAATTAAGATAACAAGATGATGTGATTAAAAAAAGAATAGCCTCAACAAACAAAGAATACAAATATTCTTTCTGCCTTAATAACATGTGAACAGCAGCATTGAGTAATAAACAACAGAGTGAACCAGCCACACAGATGATTATCAAGTGATAAATAAAGATGAATTGGTTTGTTCATGCTGATTATCATAAAGTGCTGCTGGCATCGTCTCTGTGGGTCTCTGGGTTTGTTTTTAGATTTAAACTCCGGATTACTCCATGTGAAGGAAATACGCCTGAACTTTTCAACTCGTATCAAAATCTCCAAGAGACAACAGAGAGAGGAGAAGAAAAAAGGAACGAGGAAAGATGAGTGATTAAAGAGTTTGGGCGGATTTCTGGGGGAAATTAAGAAAAAAGGGGAAGATTGATAGAACGATTGGTATCTCTTCTTTTGATGTCCTTTTATCCATCCATCCATCCATCCATCCATCCATCCATCCATCCAACCATCCTCTTAAGAATCCATTTATCAATCCACTCTTCCTTCAATCGATCTATTCATCATTGAACAATTGTCCATATCAATCTTTCTAATCATTCATCCATCAATTACAATGCATCCTCAATCCACCTGTTTAACAATCTTGACATCTTTCTATCATCAATCTGTTTCACCATCGGTCAGACCAACTATATATCTACCAATCCATCCATCCATCCATCCATCCATCCATCCATCCATCCATCCATCCATCCATCCATCCAAACCATTTATGCCTCCATCCATTTGTTGACCAACCATCCTTCCTGATTCCTCCCTATCATCCCTTGTTGTCATTTAAAAAAAGTTAAGTAATCAGGTGACTTGAGTTTTTAAAAAAATATGCAATTTATTGTGTACTTCTATGAACGAGTCGAGGACATATTGTTTTGCTAACTGGTACGATAAGTTACAACTGTTTTATGAAGAGCACTTTAAGCTATGCTTTAGCAGAGGAGGGTTACGTAACACTGGATCGTTTGAAACTAATGTGATGGATCCCCCATGAGGTCAGCCCTGTGAGGGTGGTTGAAAGCTCCACACGGACTGCACAGCCCTGCTGTGAGTGAATCCATTGATCTCTGCGATTCCATTGGAATTAGGTGATTTGGGTTAAAAGTGCTGCTGTCGTGAATGCTGATGTCACCGGCCATATTTAATTCTTTATTTCTTTCATTTCAGCCATTAACAAATAGGTATAAAAACACCTCCAATCACCCATTTTCTATTTTCCAAGCAAAGGTAAACTAAACTTTCCGTCCTTTGTTATCTGACAGTTCTGGTTTGACTCATGCAATCTGACATTTCCTCCCTGCTCCGACACGAACCGAGTGACGCTGGATGGAGGTTTGTTGTTTGACTTTTCTCGTAACACACCATACATTTGAGCTGCATTACACGCCATCACTTCATTGACTACTTCAGGACACACAAACACAGTCCATCACCTGTGGATTTGTGTATCAGTGCATTTAATCTGCCGGCCGATAAAACGTCTGAAATGTCAAAATATCTCCGTTTAAACTGTCCGGAGCTAACTCCGCTGAAGGCAAAGACGCAGTTTGAGTGAAAGTCAATAAGTCAGATCTCATTTGTTTTTACATGAAAACTGTTGTTTCTGCTTCCACTCGCTCTCCTCTCTCAATAACTATGTGAAAATAAATAAAAATCATCTCTCACTGACGTTGACAAGCCATTAAGTTTATGGGAAATTGATTTGCAGATGAAAAATCCATTTATATTTTTTGAAGAGCTGACAGCTCACTGAAACAACCTTTCAAAGTGCAGAAAGCAGAGAGGTCATCACAACTTTTCATTTAGCGTGAGATCGATGAGAACCAGCTCGTTTGACGTGCTCCAGCCATCACCGCAGGCCATCCATCTGCTACCCAGA
This sequence comes from Anoplopoma fimbria, assembly GCF_027596085.1. Classification (NCBI taxonomy): domain Eukaryota; kingdom Metazoa; phylum Chordata; class Actinopteri; order Perciformes; family Anoplopomatidae; genus Anoplopoma; species Anoplopoma fimbria. The sequence goes on along the minus strand of NC_072455.1, from coordinate 1,178,736 downwards.
ATACATCTCACCTCAACACATATGTTCCCATTCATACAATCACAATCCTGGACCAGACGAGGACTCCTCTGATGTTTCGTTAGCTGCTTCCTGCCTCATTTGACTCTGTGCTAACAAACATGACATTATAATCAATCAGTGGCAGCTCTGTTCACACTCTGCTGGTTTTCAGTTTGTGGCTGACTGACTTCTGAGCATCTACAGAAACTAATTGACTGATGTGGGGAGGACGACCGAAAGAGAGACCGCGTCTGCAAAACAAATCGCTTTTCTATCGATGTTGTTTTGACGAGATGGTCGAAAACAGATCTGCATGGCCAAGAGTTAAGTTCCAACCTAAGCTGATCTTCTCCCACTTCAACTTCGTTTACTTGACCAATACCGATGCTGTCCTCATCAGAAAAATGGTAACATTGGTTGCTTGTTCCAACATTACCTCTGTAGTGAACTCAGTTTATATCCTCAAGTGACCGGCAAAGACAAAAGTGGCATGACATAAGTCACGTTTCCGACTCAACGTGATGCAAAATGAAACCAAATTCCCAGAAAATCTGGATTTTTTTCCCCCTTTTTCTACTGTCTCACTAAAACAACTTCTCCACCTCAGCCAGTCGTAACATTTTCTAGGAATTATTGACTTATTAAAACATTCCTGATGTTCCATGCACATTTCTGCGCAAATGCACATAAAACAATGGTGACTGGTCCTGCACTTAAAGCACAAAAGAGCTCGTTGGCTGCTACGTTAACCACTAACATGCTTGAACTCTAAGTAAAAGATCTTTGTCATATGTAATCCAATTCCATTGAAATACATCAATTGTGGTCTGAAATTGTCTTTAATAGGTTGATTAGGGCAGTCTTTCTAAGGATAAGGAGGCCGCGGTTTGTATCTCGTGCAGTACCAACGTATAAACAACTTTTCATAGTTAATCAAGTCATCACCATCTTGCAGCAGAGCAGCAAGGCTTTCATTTCCACACTTTCACTTTGTCAACCCAAGTGGTTGTTCTCTGTAAAATGGCTGCAGGATAATTCAAGTCAAGCGATGTGTCAAAACATTTGAATGCCGCTTCCAGCTCAAACTTTTTTTTGGACTTCAGACATGAAAAACAAAGTCTGATTTCACAGAGTGAGGCTGAGTGGAGGAGTTTGTGTTCAGGATCGTTTGAGCTTGAAATGATAAACAGCCACTGTTTTTTCATTTTCTTTCCTTCTCCTCTGCTCTCTGCTGTGCTTCATTTTCAGTTTGCTGAGTTCAGGCTGTTTGCCTTTGAATAATATAGATTTTCTCAACTGCTCTGACACATGTCTTCACTCTCACAGCTCAGATAGTCAACACAGCCATCAACACACAGCCTCGCATTTTGTAAAACAGAGCAATTTCATTGTGAAATGAGAGGGTCGCATTTGCCCCTTTTCAAAAACATCTTCATATGAACAGATTGCCTGGAGAGATGATTCATCCACAGCCTCCACAGTCTTTTCAACTCTTGTTTATGATATAATTAGCAAAATATATTTTTGAACGTGTCTCATTTTGGTTTTCATTGAGATGGGACACATCTGTGAGATGCAGAACAGCGGCAGAGCTTTGATCAACAAGACAGATGACACTTCGCTGCACAGCAAACCACAGCTAGGTTTGTTGTTGCATTGATTGAGCAGAAAGTCTTTGATTTATTGCTCTGAATAGCTGTACGAGTCTGCAATCACACCAGCCGTCACCACCACTGTTATGCTTGTGAAACACCAGAAACAAAACTGACAACTTTGCTGGTCTTAGAATCTTGAAAAAGTTATGTAAGTCACTCCCAAAAAAAGACTTCTTTCTATCTATGTATCTATGTTTCTAAAGGCCTTGGTTAGGTCTAGGAAAAGATTGTGGTTTGGGTTAAAATATCTACGTTTGTTACGTAAAACAACTACATTTGATACATAACTACTGTTAGTAAAGAACAGAAGTTGCATAACAAAAGTACAGAAAAATGAGTCATCATTGACTTGGTTTGATACGGGACACGGACAGCAGCCTGGCAGACCTTCATACTCAAGCATCCATAACTCAAACTCTTCTTTCTCGATGGTATTTCATTTTGCAGCACATCCAAACCAGCACAAGCAACCCTTTAGGTAGTTTAAGCCCAGGGCTATTGTCAGTATGACTAGCTAAAGGAAACTTTAATAATGTCCTAAAATGAAATGCTAATTAGACACGTTTTACATTCCAGCTCTGTTCACACTCTGATGGTTTTTTGTTTGTGGCTGAATGGGAAAGAATGCCCCTGAGTGACTGAAATCTAAGCTTCTACAGAGACTTACTAATGTGAGGAGAACTAACAAAGGAGAGCAAACATATTACTTCTCTGTTGATGTTGCTGCACAAAGCGTAGTTTGGTCAGAAGTTGGCGCTTCATGTCTGTAATCTAGAAGGAAACAGAGTAGAAAAAGAAGTAGATGTTGGGAAGCAGAAACAAATCGAAACATCTAGAGAAACACCGAGAGAAGTCTTAAGGAATTAGTTTAATTGTTCTTTCATGTCAACTAGTGTTTCATGTTGTCTGGAGACAAAGACAAGATGAATATCTATCCGGGAACACACTAAGAGCAAAAACAGCTGATCAGTAGTAAATATACAGAATCAACTTGTTTCAAAAAAGCAAAAAACACCTCGAAAATGTGCATAAAAATATGTGAATGGAAACACGGCTAGTGTCTGAATGTTTAGGCTGTACGTTCTGAAAGCTAAAGTTAGCATTACTTTAGCTTATTAGCACAAGTTCATGTTTAACTGTGTTTACTAATAATAGAGAACACAAAGTTATTCCTGTTTACAGCAAACATTCAGCAGAAAGTTGCAGATGTATTATGCTTCCTGTGTGTGTGTGTGTGTGTGTGTGTGTGTGTGTGTGTGTGTGTGTGTGTGTGTGTGTGTGTGTGTGTGTGTGTGTGTGTGTGTGTGTGTGTGTGTGTGTGCGTGTGTGTGAATGATTCATCTTTTTCCTCTGAGCCAGCAGCAGACACAAATACTCCGGTATAATTCTGTCTTCCCTTGACATGCTAAACAGAGAGAGCTGTGTTTTGCTTCAGCAGCTCCTCTGTCTGATGAGAACGTGTGAATAAAACGTGATGAGCAGATTATAATAAGGAGCACAGAAGACACAGTGGCTCAATTTAAACGGGAGGGAAAGGACTGCTGGAGCGGTTCAAGCTGCTTCTGTTATTTAACGCACTGACACTAAAAATGAAAATCTCTTGGAGGATATAAGTGACACCTGCCAGCCAATCAGAGACTGTAATATAGATCATATTCATTGGGTTGATTGTTTTAAATAAAGAGAAAATAAATATTATTTTGTCTAGAAAAGTTGAGTTTGCATGGACAGCGGGTGGTAGGCTGACATTATATGGACTAAACCTAAATTGCTTGTTTTATGATGAAAAAAAACTGAGAAATATGTTGCATGTAATTTATCTAAAAAGCAAAGAGATCACTTAAGAGCGATGTTTCACATTGGCGACATGTTTATCTAGAAGAAAGGAAAGCAGATCTGTCAGACGTGTTGTCTTAATGATGCATAAACTGAGTTCTATTTAGTTTTCTACTGTCTGTGAACAAACAAACGTGTCCACTGCAGCTGTACTTTTTGGTGTCTTATGTGAGGGAAAGGACTGAGGGTTCGGCACCTTATGTACAATAAAGACATCAATCACATACCTTTACTCTGAAGGATGTAAGGGTCATCTTCTCAGAGACAGATAGTTAGGAAAGGAAGTGAAGTGAAAGGTTAAAGAGAAGTGAAGGTTAAAGGAGAGGTGTAAGAAAAACAAGTCTATATATGTAAATGAAAATGGTGTGAGGGTAAACATAGAGAAAACCAATTATCAAAAACACTTCTCTTCACATGTCCTTTCAAAATAAACTTCCGTCCTCACAGGAATTCCAGCTTAGGCATCACAAAAACACCTGGAGAGGTTCAGAAAAAGAGCGTGTTTAGTGTGAACTTGACTCTTGTGACGAGCGACTGGTGAAGTCATTGTTTGACCCGTCCACCACGACGTTAAAACACCAGACCTCATACTACGTCACATGCTCTAGCCGTCCACTGAAGCCTCAGTGATGGTTTTATATCAGAGTTAGTTGCCACCACAGATTATTCTTCCCTCTCCCCGTTCCTGCACGAACACACTTTCATGTAAAACATTTAACGACGTCCAAATGACATTCCGGAGAGTTTACATCCCCGTGCCTGCAGTTGATTTTCTAACCCCGGTTCTTGGCAGCCAGAAGCCGATGAACAAAGCCTTCGCAGTGGTTTTTGCTTCACAATGAACACTGAGCATTTTTATATGTTTCCCCTCTAATCCAAAACACCCACTCCTAGACGGTCGCTCCGCGTCCTGTGCCAACATCCTGCTCTGTGTAATCCGTCCAGAACGCCATGGACACGCCGACACGTGTCCATCACAATGCCGTCACACACCGCAACTGGTCAGACCCCACGGCGATTCTTTTTTAAGCACAGAGCGGCACAGAGCAGCACGTGGTTAATGTTGGGAATTCAAACAAATACACGCTTTTGTTTAGGCTACAAAACCACTTCAGCTAGGTTTAAGAAAAAATCAGGGTTTGGCTTCAAATAACTGCGTAAAAAAGGTAATACAAGAACAGAAAACACGTCAAAAACATCACTCATTTTGGGACACAAACACCGGCCTCCTGGGTGAAAGTCCTGTGTTTGCCAACTTTCTTGGTCATGATACATCATCATGACTTTCCCACAGTTTTTTCTCTGAGTGTCTTATTATGACGTAGATGGGTTTACCTTGTAGTTAGAAATTTGGTATCAGACAAGGCTGTGACAAAGCACCGGTATTTGACACTCGTGGAAGTAGAACGGAGTGGAAATACTCGTTTCTTGGTTGTTCCGCATGTCCAACACAGTCTCAAGGCAGTTTGTGAAATAGTCATAAAAAGCAATCTATTGGTTTAGTGTACATTGTCCTTTTTGTGACCATCATAACGTCATTTTTTGGACAGTACGTTACAAAATAAACGTTAGTTTGAAAACCATCATGGCTGGTACATACAGTTAGGTTTAGGGAAAATAAAACCATAACATGGTGTCAAACCTTGGTCTTAAGGTTTAAAGTCCATTGTTTGTTGGACCCATCCATTGAAGGTCAATATTTAATACTACATCACTATCTCTGGTGGTTGAAGAATCACTTGGATTCGTTTCATTTGTGTGTCCCACCGCGAAAAAGGATCCTAATTGACTGTCTGTTGGCATTGTTTTTGTCCTGTGCGGCAAAAAAACATTGGTTCCCGTACATAAAGTGATTAGATCACATTCCATGACTACCTCACAACCTTCCATGATACTGTGGTAATGTTTTAGTCAGTTTCTCTGTCTATTTTTAGGGGCTTCTAAATACAAGAACCTCTTTTGAGAAAGGGTCAAGAACAAAGAAATTGACTTAAATTAGCAGCAGCATGTTCTTCAGGTCAGATACGATTCGTAGAAAGTGATTTCCTCAAGCATTTTATTCTCAAGCGTGATGAAGAGGTTGAAGGGAGCAAACTGTGCCGGAGTGGAGGTGAAGTCTGAATGTGCATCTGAGAGCTGCAGAGAGGACGAGTTCAGAAACGGAGCGACGGCCAACAAACTGCTCTCGTTAAGCAATCAGCCGAGCAGCAGGAGGCGAGGCTCTGGACGGAGACGGACTGGGCAGAGCTCAGACACAAACAGTGGGACGGTGTCTCCTCGTGTTAGAGCGAGACACCAAACACCTCCAGCTCCAGTCCCTTTAAGTGAGGATGACGGGCTTTTTTTCCTGCTTTGACAAATGTTCCCTCTCTGCGCTTCAAACCATAATAAACCTCAGATTACGACTCTGACTCACCGTAATGTTCATGTTTCCAGGAGCTGCCGAGGACAGATACATAAAGCTCTTCATGCAGGGCTCCAAAGACCACACATGAAACCTGCTCTGTTCTTTCAATGACTGCAACAAAACTGAATGTGTTTAGTTTTTTTTCTAACTACAGAAGTTTGAAATGCTGCTGAGGAAAAAAGCAATTTCAAGAGACTCGATGTGATTCAATACTCTCTGAACTGTAATCTGATTCCATAAAATCAGATGAGGGCGTCTTTAATCTGAATGCGAGACAATATCATCAACAATCATCAATCATTTTGTTTCTGTGTTATTGTGTGACTTTTGTGAATCTGAACTAAACCTTTAAAACACCAAAAGTCACAAAATAACACAAACAAACTAACCGATCTAAGCAGCGACTGTTTTGTCAATGGAGTCCGGTGGCTTTTAAGAGATCATAGATAACAGCTCCGGTTCCCCGTCAGAACAGAAAGGTAATGAGGTGAAAATATTGTAAATATAGCATTTGATATTGATTCTTTTAGGTGTCTAGAATATGTCTCAAACTCCATCTACTGTAGCAATACACTGACTGTAGAGAAGAACCTCCTCGGCAACATGTCTAGGTAGGGAGAAGTGAGATGTGATGACTGTTTCACGGAAAGAAGGTTTGCATTTGATTGGTTTCCCTCTTGGGAAAAGATTGAGAGTGATTACAGGCAGTAACCGGTAATTTCACCGATCAGTGTGATCATTTCCCGTCTAATTTCTCTAATTTCTGCACTTTGCTGAATTGGTTTAAAAATGTTGACAGCTGCAATCAGTCGTCTCCAATTCCCACTGCCACACACACACATGCACACAGACACTTCTGGATAAAGAAGTGTATAGATATCATCAGTCTAGATCAGAGGGAGTCAGAAAGCACCCACAGATTACTGTCTCTCTTTCTCGCTCCTCTGTCTTTTCTCTTTGAGCCGTTGATTGTTCTGCTGGAGTCCCGAGAATCAGAATCAGAATCAGCAGAGGTGCACTGATCCATGTGCAGCTTTCTGAGCATGGAGGCTTTTATTAAAGAGGAATTGAATCTAATGATGATAGAACAAAACAGCGTATATAACAGACGTATCAAACAATGACAGGAGTTCCTCTAACTTTTCCCCGCACAGCAAACGTTTCTCATCAAAGTCGAGGAGGAAAAAAAAAAACTGATGAAACTCACAGAGAATAAAAATCCTCTCTCTCTCTTCTAACCTTCTCACCACCTCACACAGCTCCGGTGTCAAACTCCTGTCTGTCCTCCACCTTCATGTCGGAGAAACACATTTCATGCTTGTAGAATTTATTTGCATTTCAGAATCACGTATGCATGAAGCCGAGCAGAGGCTGCACAACAACCCGAGCACTTCAGTTTGCCCCCCCAGGGATCAAATACCTCCAGTGTCTCTGTCGCTGTTTCTGAATCACTCAGCAGAACACACATGTATAACACGCTCATTTTCCAGCCATTCAGAGGCGAGCATGGCTGCCGTATCACCGAGGGGAAATTCACATTGATGAAAAACAATCAGAGAAGAAGCGGAGCAGCGGAGCAGCCCACGGTTATTAATACATGTTAACGAAGCAACCCAGCAGGGAGACGTCCGCCCTTCAAAAGAACTCCTCATGAATAATAATAATAATCATAAACAGCGTGTGTACGTGGCTCTTAAAGGACTTTTCATTTAAATGTAAGGTGTAGCTGTAAGAAAACACCTCTTCAATGTCAGGACTTCTTTTTGTTTATTCCCCGGGGGACACACGGAAGAAATAAAAACAAGAAATGTGGCATATGAACCCGAAACAGGCAATTATATCTATAAAAAAGAGATTTATGGATGGAGAATGTCCTTGACCAGCTGGAAAAGGCTGAATTTATGGATTAAAAAGACAAGCCTGGAGAAATTGGGCAGGGGGGGGGGGGCTACACAAAAGCAATTTGTGAGCACTAATTACTTGCAGATAAGAAATCATAATCAGTGAAACAAGTCAAAATGAATACATGAGGATCTCTTTTTTTCGTGAACATTTTTGAGTCCCCCAAATGTCTTCTTGTCCCACGTTTTTATTTAGAATAAAGTGATTATTTTCTTTAATTCTTCAATTTGATCAGATATCTTGTATTTGTATGTTGTTTCACTGTATTTTGTGTCTTACATCCATTTACACATCTCTGCACAAATCTTCGCTTTAAATAGAAACTTTACATAAACATTCTTTTATATTGTTTCTTTTTTTATCATATTCTATAGTGTAATTTCATATTTTTCATTTTAAATTATGTTTTTATATAATTGCACTGTGTTAATTATCACGCACAAATTAAATTCCTTGTACGTGCAAACATGCTTCTGATTCTGATTACTGTTCCACTACAGTGTAAAATAAATTGCATTGTAATAGTAATTATTCCAAAGTTGCAGCAATAAAAACTCTTATCTCTGTTACATATTAGTCCCTACTTTTCGCCAGAGAGTGTGGTTTTCTCCCCAAACCAACTTCTGAACATTCATTTGATGTTCCAACACCATTTTTTCCTTCCTGATATTGATTTCGAAACCTGAACCGATCCAATAATGATGCATTAAAAACAAAAAAATCCCCTCCATATAGATATTGCATTAAACACAAATTCAAAATGTTTAGGAAATAAATGATTGTATTTCTATTCAAACATGTCATTAGTTGTTTTTTAATGATATATTATAAGTTTCTAGATTTAACTACATATTCTAAAAGCTTTCTATTTCATCTCCTTTTCGTCGATGACACTGGTGTATTTCTCTCCATAAAGGACTCATGTTGAGCTCTAACTGACGAGAGTTTTCTCATCAAAGCGTTGGTCGAACACGAAGCTCTCTGCGCTTCTCCATCAGTCAGCAGGAAGAAGAGAGTTAACGGACGGATCTGCATGAGATCTGGTGATTCTGACACCTCAACAGGAAACTCAATACAAGCAGCGGCGAGAACGATCCATAACCAACGACAAAAGTCTGAAAAAAACATGGCTGCCAATTACAAAGGTTGACACACACACACACACACACACACACACACACACACACACACACACACACACACACACACACACACACACACACACATTCACACCAGTAGGTCGAGTGCTTAACTGATCAAGGACAGGGTTCAGTGTGTATTGATTGGTGTTTGCAGAGAGCAGGGAGTGTGTTAAAATCATTTGGATGCAGTTTAGAGTGTGTGTGTGTGTGTGTGTGTGTGTGTGTGTGTGTGTGTGTGTGTGTGTGTGTGTGTGTGTGTGTGTGTGTGTGTGCGGTGGCATATTATGGATGTTATCTCGGCTGTCCCAGCGTGCGACTGACTGACAGCGCTCCACACTGAGCTGAGCCGGAGGGGACAGTCGTTTGGTCTCCAGTCTGACTCTGTTTCTCACACAGTGTTCCGAGCTAATGAAGCACTGTGAGTCATAGATATATCCAACGATGTAAGCCATGTGATCATAAACCAGGACGTTAAGAAAACCTAAACATGGCGAGTAGGACCGGGTCCAATGAAACAATGCCGTTAACCGTGGAGATTGTTTGTTTCTTGTGTTTCTGTCGCAGAAAAACAAGATGAAAGCAGCGGGAGGTCGTTAACCGTTGAGTCCACATCCTCACAGAGACCTGGATCCATAGTGGTCCAGGATCAAGGTGCATCAAGAGGAGGTGTTTACATCATGATGCTTGGTGCTCAAACATAATCAAATGTTGAGCTTTGAATGTGAAGATGTCGGCCATGTTTTCTGCTCAGAGAATTGTTTTGTTGCTTCTGTTTACATTCTTTGTGACGCAAATAAAAATAAAAATGCACTATTAAGACACTGAAATGAATAAACACACCTGTTATAATCATTAAAACACATTCAGTAAAACCTTCAGTAGCTAGCATAGCATACACGTGCTAACGCTTGTTAATGCTGTGCTAACGTACTCTGCTAATGTAGCTAGCTCCACTAACGTATTTAGAAACATGTTTCTCCTTCCGACCTCTCCGGGGAACGAGTTTCACCGTTACACAACGTTTAACCACGACGAGCTCCAAAGCCATTAAACCCGCCGAGGGGCGGGCCTTAGTGAAGGGTCATTCTTAAACCCTTTGAAACACTGGAGGTTCAGTGTGGATCATGCATTAAAGATTCTCCTCCAAGTCATGGATTGCAGATCACAGCTGCAGTAGAAGGGTTATTAGTGTGGTTCCCATCATGCATTTATCATGGATGGAACTAGAAGTCACCTGTCCTGCTTCTGTCCTCCATTTATTCCACTTTGAAACACTGAAAACTCATTTCACGTTCCAACCATTTGTTCTTTTTATACAGAGATGAGCAGTGGTGGCAGATAGAGACCGTGGCCGGAGGGCTGTGTGACCTCAATTCCATGGCACCATAAAATAAATCACTTTGGAAGGCGAGGACGTTTTGTCGATTATGCAAACTTTTGTGAAGACATTTTTGGGAAAAAGGACATTTTTGAAATCAAGGACATTTGTTAAATGAAAACATTTCTTTACGGAAGTGAAGACGTGGCCGTGGACCCAGGGAGTGAGTGACCTAAATTCTCATGCACCATTAAAAAAATCAATATTCCTGCAACAGTTATGGATCAGTTTGGATTTCTAACTCATTCCAGCATCAGAACATCAGTTCAGTCAATAAACCTCAGTAAAGAAAAAAAACAACAGCCGGCTGTTTAACACTATAAAATATTTTGTTTTGCTAAAGTATCATTTCAAATAAACACACATTTATATAAAGGACAGTTTGCTCAGTTGATTTGCGGGTTGCTTTGAAATGATTGGTGGTTTTGCATGTTTTAGACTATTAGAGCTGCATTAATTGATTTTATGGCCACTTGGGGGCAGCAGAACAACCTTTGTGATAATGTTGAATAAAGTTTATATAAAGTCTTTACAAGCAGAAACAGAGCAACAGGTTTGTCCTATCACAGCAGAGATGATTAGTTGTCGAACTATTTTGATAATCGAGCAATACTAATACGACATTTCTTAAGAAATAAAACAAAAAAATCTTTGATTCCAGCTTCTAAAACATGAATATTTCCTGGTTTTCTGTACTCCAGAATAAGATATTTGAGGAGATTATCTAGGATTTTTTTACCATTTCATAATATTTTAAAGAACAAATAACTAATCGATTAATCAAGAAAAGTCACCTTGTAGTTGTTTTGTGTCTCTTCATGGTTACTATGTGTCTCTTTGTAGTTGCTGTGTCTCCCTTTGTGGTCGAATCATTGTTAAATCATCTGTTGAATAACTCCGAAGTGTCTCTGCAACCTTGATGCAGTCTTAGACGTGAGGAGAGGTTCAGACTGTCTGGTCGTTAAAGATTAGAAGCATTGAAGTCTCTTAAGAAGGATTACTGTTTGAATGTTTAGAAGGTTGATATCTGACATTCAGGCTCTGACATCATCACTCTCCAAAAAGCAAACACCAACTCATCACAGAAACACTTAAAAATATAAATACAATGACTAACACAAATCCTGACATATGGATTATGATTTTGTTTGAAACATAATTTTCAGTTTGTTAAAAAGACGTATTTATGAAATGCAAACTCACATGCTTCCCATCCAGGACATGTTGTGGCCTCGTATGAGCGTCCTTTGGGGAAAGTTGATCCTCCGTACAATCTAACCACATAAATATATGAACGTATTAACATCTAAACAACACAAAATGAATCTAAACTAGTTGAGCTTTACCTCACTGAGTGACTCGGTGTCGTGTTTCCTGTTTGTGGCAGGAAGCCGAGCGTCATAACCAGCTGTCTCATTATTATATGAACTTCACCTTTTCTCTCTTTGTTTTGCTCCCTGGACTCTTTTGTTTGCCAGTTTTGTTCTGTGTTTGTCCAATTTATTTCAGGGCCTGAGTGAGGATTTGGACTCGGCTGTGGGTCAGCGAGCCAGACGAGGTTGTTGTTGTTTGTTGTTACTGTTGAATGATCATGAGAGACGTCTGTTTGGGCCGCGGCCGGAGCGTTGCCGACTGTTGTGTGTTTGCATATTTCTATCTTTGTGAGGGACCAATTAGAGACCTGGAGAGAGAGGACAACTGTTGAAAGTGAGGCCATTTTTTGAAAGGCAAAGTTTATTTGGAAAGGTTTTGAAATTAGGACAATTTGGAAGAGGGGAAAACATTTGGAAAGCGAAGACATTTTGGAGAATGAGTTCACTTGTGGATAGTTGGGACATTTTAAAAGCGAAGATATTTTTTAAAGAAAGGGAATCTTTGGAAAGGTTTTGTAGATTAGGAATATTTTGGGAATTTGAAGACATGCTTTGGGAAAGTGAAGACATTTTGGTAAAGACAACATTTGTTGATATTGGTGTTATTTTTGAAAGTGAAAACATTTTTGGGAAAGTAAGGCCATCTTTGGAAATGTTTTGAAAATTAGGACTATTTTGCGAATCTGAAGACATGTTTTTGAAATGTGAAAACATTTTGGAGCATGAGGACAATTAGGAAATCGAGGACAGTTGTGGACACTGGGGACATTTTAGAAAGTGAAAACGTTTTTTTTAGAGTGAAGACATTTTCTGGAAAACTAAGACATTTTTGAAAGGAATGGCATCTTCTGAAAGGTTTTGAAAATGTCGACTCTTTTGGGAAAGGGAAGACATTTTTGAAAGTGAGAACAACTGACAGCTGACGTGGAACAATAAACAAAGTGAACAATGTGTTTTGATAGAAGCACCTAGCAGCTTTTACACTGAGAGACTCTTTTGTTCAGGACTTTAACATCTTCAGCAGCGCTGTGTGTGTTTGTGTCTCACAGCAGAACGATTCCAGACGGGCAGTCACATCGTGTCCTCAGCAGACTCTCTGGAAGACAGACGGCGGCGGCTTACAGGGACACTGAACCCGACCCGACAGCGTCTCGACACTAAAGCCTCCTTTCAAATGTGCAAATCTGAATGTCAGAAGAGAGGAAGCAGCAGCAGGAGACCCGGAGACGGCTGACAGCTGAGCTGAACGAGGAAACAAATGCCTGTCACATTTATCTGTTTCCAAAGAAAGAAAGAAAGCCGTGACTGACAGTCGACGGTTTTCATTCAGTTATCTGATTCATGAGAGCTTTTTACCTGCAGCCTGGTATTATGGCTGCACGAATCAACTAATCACTTCACTAAATGGAAAACAATGGTGTTTATGCCTCTCAAACACATAAATATGTTGTTGATGTTTAAAGATTGGTTATCTGAGCTCTGCAACAGAAGGCACCTCCTAACTTTGTAACATTGCTGGTTTTTAAACATCTCCGAGGACCACCTTCCAAATGAAATGAGGAAAGAGTAACAAAAGAGGAGAAAAGATAACCTGTGCTGTTAATATGTGTTACGCCTCTGTCAGCTGTAATGAACACAATAAATATTCTGCTTCCCCTCACCACCACTGACTCCATTATCAATCCACATTTAATGTTTTCTGGGTCACATTTCCTCACCGCACACTTTGAAGCTCTTTCTTGTGCAGGTCGTCTATAACGTCACTCAACATTTCAAAAAGGGATCCGTTGTGTCGCTGCATCCGACGGAGCGTTAACCAGCTAACAGTGAAAACACGTTTGTATCGAACTGATGACGTTTCGGGATCCAACAAGAAAACAAGTTTGTCCTTGCTTTAGTAGTTCACGTCTTCGGTGTGTAGCTGTAAAGCCTGTTGGCTGTTTTTTGTTAAGCGGATTGCAGCCGTGCAAATTTACCCTTTGAGGACAAAAAAGTCTATCTTATCTTATCTTATCTTATCTTATCTTATCTTATCTTATCTTATCTTATTCAAACGTATCTGGTCATTGTTTTTTTTACACATTTATTCTAACCATTTCGTAATACGTCCTCTTTATAGACGGTGCTCTGAAGCCCACCAGAGGGTCGCGGTATAGCTGAGAATATCTGGTATTGATCGTTTACCTTAAAGGTGCCGTGTGCAGGATATGGCGCCATCTAGTGGTGAGGATGCAGATTGCAACAAACTGAAACTTCTCCAGTTTGCTATACACACGAATGTCCCTCTCTAGAGCCAGAGTTTGGTTTGTCCATTCTGGGCAGCTGTAGAAACATGGCGTCCACTCCGTATGTGAATATAGACGGCTCATTCTAAAGAAAACAAAAAGACATACAATATTATTTTCACGTGATTATACATTTAATAATATTCCATTTCCTGCCAACAGATCCCCCTACATGCAACACACTGGCGCTTTAAAAAGCATCTCTTTTATTATATCTGAGGGTCTTTTTAATCAGATGTGACATGAACACAAGTGCACAAAGCTTTTAAGAAGAGCCAACACAGTAACACGCCCCTGAGAGACCCGGGGGCAAGAATGTAAATGGGTTTCTGCTCTTTGAAGGCTACATCATTACTGTGTCTGTAACAACTCAAGGAACAAACCAGGATACATTTATACATTCTCCCATTGGATTTCATTTTTCTGTTCACTTTTAAGGATAAAGCACAACGTCTCTGAGACCTTGACTTCTCTTTCCTCTCGTTTTTAAGTCTGGCACTTCAATAAACTCTTCTTATATCGATTTAAGCTTGAACTCGCATTGAACTTGCAAAAGAGGATAAAAAGGAAGCTTTCAAGCACAAATGATGCTTTCAGCGTGCAATACTTCCAGCTCGACCGTAAAATGTTTGTCGTGACAAGGGAGGATTTGGCAAGGACGAAGAATTGGATGGTAAAAAAGGAGGAATAGTTGGTGGAAGATGAGGACATGTAAAGTGAAGGTAGAGAGAAAGAGATGGAACAGACAATGAGGTAAGGGTGGAGGAAGTTGATGAAAAGAAGATGGAGGTGTGAGAAGAGAACAGAGATGGATCATAGGTAGTTTTCTTCTTCAGTGACAGACTAAATCAAGCTGGGTCTGAAATGGCCAAACAGTGTCTTAAAGCTGCATTCTCTCTCCTGTCCACCAGGGGGCGACTCCTCTGGTTTGTTTAGAAGTCTATGAGAAAATGACTCTACTTCTCTCTTGATTCATCACCTTTTAGCTCCACCCTGTTGAAGTGTCACTTCCGGTGGCAAAAACCAAGATGGCGACAACCAAAACCCAGAAGTCAAGGCTTCAAAGCGACGGCCCACAAACCAATGTCACGTCTAAGTGACTATGTCCTCTTCTTACAAACAGTCTGTGGTCCAGAACACCTCGACAGGAAGTGGCAGTGGATCTAACATAGACTCATTGGTTTGTGGACTGACATTTTGAAGCCTCGAGTTCCACATTTGAGCCGTCGCCATCTTGGTTTTTGGCAACAAGAAGTGACACCAGAGGGAGGAGCTAAGTAAAACCAAACACTGAAAAAGACATGTTAAAATTCATTTTCATGGATTTAAAACACACAGGGATAGGGTTTAAGAGGACGAAAACACGGACAACTCCCAGACCATGGTGTGGACCTGTCAATCAGTGTGTAGCCCCGCCCTAAAGCATCCCCTGCTTTATGGTCTGTTTGACTCTAAATGGAGCATCATTTACTAAATGAACATCATGCTGTATTGAAGAAGACTTGAAACTAGAGATTGAGACCATAAACTCATGTTTACAATGTTTACTGAGGGAATAAATCAAGAGAGAAGTAGAGTCATTTTCTCATAGACTTCTATACAACCAGAGGAGTCGCCCCCTGGTGGACAGCAGAGAGAATGCAGCTTTAAGACACGGGCCACAGGTTCAATCACCGTCAGGTTACCTCCACTGACTCAACATTTATTCCAATGAAAACCTTTTAGATTTGAGCCTCTGACGATAATAAACTCAACATAAATACAGATGTTTGTTCTTCAGCTGTTCATTTCTCTCGGCCTCCTCAGATTGGATGATCACCGTGTTTGCTTGTAGGCCTCCAGGCAGCCATCGTCTCTCCGTCTGAATCCATTAAACTTGCTCGTTGTTGCACAGATAAATGAATTGATACGATTCTGTTCTAACATACATCGTAATAACCAGTTATCTCAATCCAAACTGACTCTTCTGCTTCTTCTTCACCCAGTTAAAGACCTTCTCATGGGAAATCCTTCTACATTATCATGATATAAACCCTAATATGTCCTACCACAACCAATCCAGCCCCCCAGCTTGAGTCATTACGGCTCACGGTGAAAGTGGAGTCCCCTGTTGGGTTTTAAGGGTCAAAGCCATCGTCTCTGTCCTGTAATATCAACCATTATCCCATCAACCCAAGACAACTGGGACCAGATGTGGTGAAATAAGCTATTACTCTCTGTCTCCCCCACCGTGCCTCTCAATCTCTTCTCCTTGTCCCTCCCCCTCCTCCACTTTACTCTCTGTGGTTTTCCATCAAAACCTCGCTCTTTGTCCTTATTCTTCTCTTCCCCTGCTGTGTTGGTCTTTCTTTGATTCCGTCTTCCATTCCGTCTTTCTCCATCTTTCTCCCAACTCATCAAGAACCCCTCTAGTGCCACGTTTCACTCGTTTACCTGCATAAAGTGCTACTATTTATGAGCTTTTTCAGTTCCTGTTTCAACGGCAGATTTGATTTTTGATGCCATAATGTAAAAAGAGCAAAACTTTTGCACACCTGTGGGACGACAGGTGCGTAGAAGAATATCTAAGGGAGACAATATAGAACAAAAAAACTCCCGCACTGTCTTCTTCACTTATCGGTATATTTCAGTCACAACGTTTCGGTACGTAGACCTTCATCAGGTTTACTTTTGATGCCATAATCTAAAACCACTGTTTTAGTTCCATTAATTAAATATTCACCTGCAACCTAGACGTCTAACACTTCGATGTATCCCCGTATGAAACTTTTTTTTTTTTTTTTTGGTGAAACCAGTTAGTCCGTTTTAGGAAAATACTGTGTTTGGGTTTAAATACCTTCCTTTAACCTCAGTGTTAGCCAATCACAGCTCAGCGTACTACCATCTCTCTGGTTTCTCCCTGAAGGTCGCCCTCCTTCCTTATTAACACCCCAGGCGCTCAGAGACCGTTTGACCCCGACATGAAGGAATCGATCGGTCGGTCTCATTTCCTGTTTCTCTGCATTGGTTAATGATGCACACAGTCTGGAGCTCCTCTCTTGGTATGAGGACACATTTAGGTTTGATCTGGTTTGTTGTGGATGTCAGTCGGAGTCTGGTGGGTGAGGATGCATTTTTTGGGGAGATGAGTCACGCAGTGTGTGTTTGAGCTTTTTCCCACTGGCGTCATGAATGTGTCACCACGGCTGCTCTTTATTAAAGTGATGGATGAGTCGACTCAGTAGAATTGTTCATCCTGTTGTAACAGATTAATCTACTTCATCAGAAATCTGCGGGCGTGACGGCTGAACTCTTCATTTAGCTCCATAACGACCTCTAAGCATCTCAATGTGATCGTTTAAACTCGACGTGTTCGGCACAGATTTTGCACAATCAGGAGGGCAACCTGCTGAACGGGCAAATTTGTTGCTCATTTATTTTTCCACGAATGTCAATTAATTACCAACAAGTGTAGGGAAGTCCAGGAGTGACAACATTCACCTCCTGACATTTTTTTTTCTGTTTTTTCCAGCAGATTTTAGAAACCAACTCTACTACTTTTTATATTGCAAAGGGATCTTTGTTGTTCGTCATGCGTCTTCTCTTTCCCCTCATTTCCTGTTGCCTCTCTACTGTTCCCTATCAAAATAAAATATACTTTACATTTAGACTATGTCACTTTTCGTAGAAGAAAAAACAAATCTCTTAAAAATTGAAAAAAAACCTCTTATATTAGCTTATGGTAGCTAATGTTAGCAGATTGTATTTAGATGCTGTGTAAGTAACATTCTGTTGATTTTTTCTCTACTTGTGGGAATGAATCGAAATTCTATGTTTTATTGTCCCGGTATCACCGTTTTGTTCAAGTGGAATTAAAATTAAACATCATATTAAAGTTTTTAAATGGACTTGTTCTGTGAGCCATTTGTGTAAAATTACCTCTTTGAAGGCGTTTTTTTCAGCCTAAAAATAAACAATTTCATATTAATTGCAAATATCTATTTGGAAATGAGCAAAGTCAATGTCCCGTTTAGGTTTTCTAATAACAGTTTGGAGTAGAGCCAGGTTCATAATGGGTTTTTCAGGCCAGTACCAATTTCAGAAATTCATCCGGTGCTTCTTTTGTTGTGTATTTTGCTTTATTGATATTAAACTGATTCAATTTATCTCTGAACTTCCGTACTTTATTCCCTGAATATTCTTAATAACATAAAAGAGATCCTTGACTGTAATACCAGGAGCTGATTGTTGATACGATTATGTTGATCACAGCTTTGTAGCTGAAATTAAAGGTCCTCGAGTGAATAACAACATCAGATCACCTCTCTACGTTTAGAAACTCTGGGCTTTTTTATATTCCGTATAATTGCTGCACAGTGAGGAACACTAACGGTGATTATTCCTGAAAACACCTGGTGCTGCCAGACGGGACGCAGCGTGTTCAATATTCACAGAAGTGACATTTAAATTATGAACGTGACGGTTCAATAAAGACGTGGATCATTATGACATGAAGCCCCTGACACAGCTGTGACCCTCCAACAGCTGACATGGGAGTTAAATGAGATATATATATATACTGTATTGTATTGTATATGATGGCAGAATAATACTACTACTACTGATACTTCAGCACCACGGACAGCTCCATGGCTTTATCCTCACACAGCACAGCGAGGGCCTGATAAGACTGTTTACGGCTTCATTTTAGTTATTGTTGTTAGGCAACCAACAAAAGAGGTTAACAACCTTTAAATTCATGATGACAACTACTGGACTAATTAGCCTCCTGCTGTTTTTCTGATGCATTTTGAAGAGATTGGTGAACAAATGTAACTTTCTAATATGATCTTTAGACAAATTAACTGTATGTTCCATTACAAACACGTTTGTTTACATTTCAAAGCAACACCTGAATCTTTAAAACCATAAACAGGGTGGTTGTTCTGCATTTGAGATGATTAACAAATGAAAATATAAAGGTCGAAAACATTAAAAAACATTGTAGTTTCCTTCTGGTTTGAATAGAGAACTGAAGTGGAGCTTTCTGTCTGTCAGGACGGAGAAGTTCTCTGAGCTCCGGTTGCCGTGGAAACCTGCACTCTCTCACTTACAGCTAATTTGGATCCGTTGGGGATAAACTAATTAGATTTGGAAAGGAAAAAAAAAGAGCTACCATGCAAATGAACCCTGAAACCCTCACACACACACACACACACACACACACACACACACACACACACACACACACACACACACACACACACACACACACACACACACTGTATAATACAGCACACACACAATTTATATTTTGTGTTTTTCAGCGGACCATCATTTAACATGTTTGTTGATTTAATGCAAACCTTTAATAACTTCTGAACATTCAATATTCAGGGATTCTTTTGCCACTGTTTTATGTCAGTTATTGCTTTAAAATATTTCAATATCTAGTTTGCAGATGATTCAGTGTTTTAAATGTTGGTGGTGACACAACTATTTTCATATTTTTTACATTTTTATTTGGAATACAAATTGTACCTTTTTGGAAAAATCCTACATTTTAAAAGAAAACGCAAACTTTTCTCTGATCAGCTTCGACATCTAGAAGAAGTTCAGCTCGTTAAATGATTTTCTAGTAACTTATATTAATAATTGTATAACCTCTCACACACACACACACACACTGTGAATAAAGAGCGGGGAGGCGTGTTTGTGCTTGAAGAACAGTACATCTGTTGTTGGACACTCTGTGCTTGGTTACAGTCTTCCACACGGTCCAGATTTACACAGAAGGATACAATAAACGACAGAACAGCCATGTTACAGAGCAGTTTACATTCATGTTTGATAAAAGTCAAGCAGCACACGTGTTCCTCCGTCAGAACAAACCGGGTCAGAACGTTTTCAGGGAGGAGATAAATGTCGGATCAGTCCTCTTAAGCTGAAAAGTGTGAGGTTCTCTGATTGGATGGGAATCATTTCCTGTTGCTTTCTTGTTGCACAATTAACTAACGACTGCTTTAGAAATATCTAGTTCTTTGATTTAAACAGCCTGGGAACATAAACACAAAAGGAAGAAGTTAACTACGTCTCCCAAGGTGCATTTGGACAACAAACATGTCCGCAGGATGCGTCATTTTCCCAAGAAATCAATGTTATCGACGTAATCATGAACCAGGAAGTGTAAAGGTCACAAAAACCCAAATGACGATCTTTTCCTCAACCTAACTAAGTATTTCATGATCTTTTTTCTAGACTTAACTAAGTATTTCATTAACTAGTCCTTAACTTAATTAAGTTGTTTCCTGTGAAGACGGAAGTTTATTTTGAAAAGACTGTATGCATGTGACGAGCTGAAATTGACACGTGTTTTTGGAAAACGCATTAAAAAAAAAAAATAAAAAAAAAAAAAGAGTATTAACTTTTTTTTGTACGAGGACATGTTGCACACCGTCACGTTGTAGATTCCTCATTTGCATAAAGTGTTTGGCTACTTTATGCAAATCAGGGCGTCTGGAAACTCCCGATAAACTTTTAAACTAAGCGTTGTCAAAGAAAAAGTAAAGACAGATTCAGCAGCTATATGGCTTCTCGCCTCAAAGAGATTTCAGAGACACATTTCGTTGAACTATTTTCGTACTTTAAGTGAAAAAAAAGTTTAGAAATGAGTCGCCATGTTGGATGGTTTGACTGTCGGAAGCAGACAGCCAATAAGGAGAAAGCTTTCGTCCAATCAGGTGCCTGGTGGAACGCCCATTTAGCATCCAACCCTTCATGTCCAAAAACGTCTCAGTGGACACGAACAGTTAGAAAACTTAACTTTAAGGGAATTGGAATTATTACAATAACTTATTTACATGTACGACCAAAATTGCACCTTGGGAGTTGTAGTTCTTCTTCTTTACTTCAGTTTTTGTGTCCACAAACTTTTACCGTTGACATATTTTCCCAAACCAGCAGTTTCATGTCAACACATGACTCCAACAGATGGGACTTTTACGTTCAGAACCCCAAAAATAACTCAAGTCTAACACTTTTTTTGACTACAGTGAACGACTGCGCGTCCACGCACTGCATTGTGGGATACAGAGTAAACCAGATGACATCAAACTGTCTTTGTGAACCAGCTTCCAATTAAAGTTTAACGCTGTTTTTAATCTAAAGCACATTATGGTTTATTATGAAACTCATTCTGAGTCATTTGTTTGGAAAATATTGATGTTTGAGGCGCATAACATTTATCTAGAAATTAAAATGGACATTTCTCCTGTCTGTCTTCTGTTGGTTCTTTAAAGAAGACACCATGTCCAGATGTTTGAGTCATGCATTCAAAGAGACAGATGAGGAGCTGGAACCCTGGTGGAGGTAAACATCTGGTGAGGTTCAGTGAGAGGGAACAGAGGGATTGTGGGATTCTTTGTGAGTCTAAAGATTATCTGCCAATTCCCGTTTATCTATTTATCTAACAGTATGGCACAACAGCTGCTGTCGGCATTACAACAAGGTCATCAGAGTTCAACACATAATGTAAAGACCTCTACTATTATGAATTTAATCTGCACGTGGGTGAAAACCGGGTGATGTAAGAGGAGAGTTGTCCTGGGTAAACGGTGGGAACATGGCTCCGGGGGTTAGAGACCGTCTCCTGACCGCCGACATCGCCACCGACACGGTTAATGAGTTCAGCTCTGTGAGGCGGCACCTGCACTGGAGCATGATGGGAAAGCTGGAGGCGAGAGATTGGCAGAGGAGGTGGAGGTCGATGCGGCTAGATGGAGCACAGAACTGTGAATAAGAGTTATTTTTGGGGGAACAGGTTCTAAAAATGGCTTTTTTTCCACGACAGGAACTTCACAAGAGGAAAACTTTAGGAACCTTTGCTTTCTTTGCAGCAAATATGACGTTTTTTTGCCCATTATTCTGAAAAAAAGAAAAGATTGCCTATAAACTGTTTACATGGCTAACGGAAATGAATATTCCAGTTTTCATGCAGACGTTCATATTCAGACTAACGTTAAATGACCTCATGACCTCATCCTCATCACCAGTTAATCCCTTGTCGACGCCGTCACAATATGAAAAAACATCAGGAGCTTCTTGTGCCAAAATATGTTTTTTACCAAAGTGTTCCAGCGGTGTGAACTCAGCCTCCATCTTTCATTTAACGATCTGTATTCATGTCCAAAGACTGACCCTAAAACCTGAAGAATATCAATTTATCACAAACGTGTAAATCTGGAAAATACTCCGTTTGGATTTAGACATAATTCAGAACATCCACACAGAAAGTGACGTCTACATGAACCAAGTTCATCAACGTGGTCTGACTGTCAGGTCTGTACGAGCTGAGGTTTTGGATCTTGCTCACATTGGGATCCGAGTTGTTGGTTTGATCTTTGTCTCTGTAAGGCACCGTATATAAAGAGCTTTATGAATGGTGAAATGTACTAATGCGTTAATGAGAACGACTATGTGTGTAGCTACATGGATCTGTGGGAGGCGTCGGCGTGTTGGCGGAGTTTTTCCACCCCTCTGATTGGCCGTTAGTGTTTGTATTTTTATATAGACTTACACATCAGTGTGCCTTAAGTGTGGAGTCTGATAAATGTCCTCAAGTGATGTCACATGAGTCAGCGTTGGCAGAAAAATCAAAGAAGCATGCTAGCATAACACACCTGTGACTGAACTGCATTGTGGGTAATGTAGGCTTTGGTTTGAACACGAGAGAAGGAGAGGATATCTCTCTTTATCTCATTTACATCGAGTGTAAAGCTAAATTCTGAGTCCTATTGTAAGTTTTGCTCATATTTTTTAATAAATTGTTCGAAATTGCATACTAACACACTGCATACTACATACTCAATTAGTATTTGTTCTTCATACTGCCTGAAATATGAACCATATGATTGAGATTTTAGTTTGATTTTACGACCCCTCCAGCTGCTCTCACATCCTAGAAAACCATGGTAGTAACATTTTGGATAAACTGTCCTCATACTGAGAATCTAAACGGCCACTTTCTCACATGAAAACATAATAAAACATAATAAAGTGACGGATTAACAACCTCACATGGCTGACGGGCTCTCAAGGCACCTGGACGCAATGCATTGTGGGGAAAACTCTAGATAATGTGCTTTAAATCCGGCGTGAACGCACTTTACTGGACTGTACGTCATACTTAGTGCTGATAGTCTGTAAGTATGTGATTTCAAACACAACCGATAAATCAAAGGTTGCTTTTCTGTCAGAAAAATACCATTAAAAGAATTTAAAAGAAGAGAACCATATTTTAATGATCTCCTTTTATGTTGTGCTGATGACAGGTGACTGACGCGAGTCCAACCTGCCCCCCTAAAGAAAGTATAAATGTGTTCTCAAACATTCACGGTCCACTCGTTCACGGAACCTCGGTTCTGCTGTTTCACACTGAACCGTTTGAAGTCTCTCTCTTCTTCTTCTCCTCATTATCCCACATGTCTCTGTCCTCCTCCCACTGATCCTCTCATCTACTGAGAGAAGAAACAACCTTTAATCCTGCTCCTCCTCCTCTCTCCGTCCTAACGTCTCTTCTGTTTTGTGCCACATTAAAACACACATTTTCATTACAAAAGAACACTGCTGACATTTCACAAAGCTTGCATCATGCATCCTCGTCCTCCTCACAACTACCAAAATCACTTCTTTTTTTGGGGGGGGCTTTTTCTTTCACCAGACAAATGATCTTTTTTTTTGCACCGCCCTTCAAATGTCCTACGCTTTTTCTTTTTTGAGAAGGCGTGTGGCCGATCCGCCCACGTCCCTCTGTAAGCCACTCTGGGTTAAATGGACCATTTCACACGTGGAATGAAGACGGAGTAAAGCCCTGTTTTGATTTGCGTTAACGTACGGCGTTATGACAGATGTTTGGGGGGGGGGCGTGTCGAGGACGTTCTCTCCACCGAGAAATCATCTTTCTATTCAGACCAACTCCTGATCTCCTTCCAGAACAAACTCACACTTTTGTCACAAATCCTTCATGCAAAGTTCCACTTCAACAACCCCCCGCCAAAATAAAGGTCCTTGTTCACGCCGCTCCGTCTGGTGTCAGTCCTCTAATCCCCTCTCGTCTGCTCCTCCTTTTCTATTTCTGGCCTCCAAAAACCTCCTTTAATCCCCCGAGGCCGTCCTCTCACATCCTTATCTCCCTCTCCGTTTTTGGAATCGCGTTATCTTCTATTGTCTTCCAGGGAACAAAAGGTTTGTCTTTGTTCCTCCCCTCCGTCTCCCCCGTCTCCCCCTCTCCCCTCAGGTGTCTCACACGTCGGTGGCGTTCAGGTGGGTGGACACCACGTCCTGGGTTTCGAGCACGATCTTCTTGGCCCTCCCAGCTCCTCCTCCCCCACCTCCTCCCACGGGGTGAATGCTGTCCAGCCGGCCGCCCCTCCCCCTCTCCCCTCCCCCTGCGACACTTGAAGACGGCGAGGAAGGCGGCGCGGTAGTTGCGGTTCATCCAGCCGTACAGCAGCGGGTTGGCGAAGGTGGAGCACATGGCGACCACGTGGAAGACGGTGTAGAGCAGGCGGAAGTCGCGCATGTCCAGCACCGTGCTGTCGATGTCGGTGGCCAGCTGGAAGGCGTGGAAGGGCAGCCAGCTGACGGCGAACACCACCACCATGGTCACCAGCATCTTGGTGGTCTTGCGGCGGCGGCGGTGGCGCTCGGAGCTGGCGCTGCTGCTGACGCCGGCGGCGCCGCTCTCCGCCGGGCTGACGTGGGCGCGCAGTTTGGACCAGATGCGGGCGTAGGCGAAGGAGATGATGGACAGCGGCAGGAAGTACTGCAGGATCAGCATGGAGATGCTGTAGACGGTGCCGTCCGTGTTTTTACCGGGCCACTTCTCCGTGCACACCTGAGACACCACAGAGAGATAATCAGATCAGTTACTGCTTTAGTTTGAGGAGAGTTTATGGAGATTTAACTTGTTGAGCAGTAAGGTTTGGAGCTGAAAATGGTGAAGAACCAACCAAACGTTGTACTCTTACAACTTTCTGGACTCCAGGACAGAAAACCCAAAATATAACAGTTTATTTAGTTAAGAGTATAGTTTATATAGATTTAAAAGTCTTTAGTTGTAAAGTCTGGTAACCAGGTCGGACTTCATCAGGTAAAGATGAAGAACCAATGGGCTCCAAACTTTCTGGACTCCAGGACAGAAAAGATGTGTTTTCAGACCCTGAATATAAGAGTTTATTCAGTTTAGCTTCTACTTTAGATTAGATTGGTTCGAGTATAGTTTAGATGGATTACAATGTCTTTACTGGTAAAGTTGGAGCCATGGTTGGTTCTTCATCAGGCTCTTCTTCATCTGTACCTGATGAAAAGCCAATGGGCTCCAAACGTTGCACAACTTTCTGGACTCCAGGACAGAAAAGATTTACTTTTACACCCTGATAAAACTGTTTATTCAGTTGTAATTTAGATTAGATTGGTTGGAGTATAGTTTTTATCGATTTAAAAGTTTTTGGCGGTAAAGTTTGAAGCCCAGAACTGTTCTTCATCAGATGCAGATTAAGGAGGAAAAGATGTGTTTTTACACACTTAATAAAAAGGTTTATTCTGTTAAATTCATACTTTAGATTAGATTTTTGTGAGTACATTTTATATAGATTACAATGTCTTTACTGGTCAAGTTTGGAGCCCAGGTTGGTTCTTCATCAAGTACAGATGAAGAGGAGCCAATGGGCTCCAAACCCGTCACTACTTTCTGGACTCCAGGTACGAAAAGATGTATTTTTAAACACCAAATATAAAAAAACTATTGCAACGTGTTCACGGAGGGCATGAATGGATTTGGAGTGAAATGTGCTACAAAATCAGGAAAATGTGACCACGTAGTTAAAATTCAAGTTCAAAGCGTGAGGAGAAAAGAAGGGGAGGGGGTGAGGGAGGGAGACGGGAGATGAAAGAGATGGAGAGGTAGAGATCAAAGAGACGGAGTGTGTGTGTGTGTGTGTGTGTGTGTGTGTGTGTGTGTGTGTGTGTGTGTGTGTGTGTGTGTGTGTGTGTGTGTGTGTGTGTACCTGTATGGTGTTCCCAGGCTCCAGTGTGAAGGAGCCGTACTCTCTGAAGATGGCCAGCGGGCTGGCGAGCACGGCGCTCAGAACCCAGGTCAACGCGATCACCCCGAAACACACGTCCTTACGCATCCGGGTCTCCAGGTGGTACACGATGCACCTGAAACATGAGCGGACGGCTGTTTGGATCAATAATGAAAGAGGGAACACGTGTGTGTGTGTGTGTGTGTGTGTGTGTGTGTGTGTGTGTGTGTGTGTGTGTGTGTGTGTGTGTGTGTGTGTGTGTGTGTGTGTACAGGAAGTGGACTGGTATTTATACCACAGGAAAAACATCGACATACTTCCTGGTTAGAATCAAACGTAACACACATACGCAGTGAAATGTCTCCGAAAAGTAAAAGTGGAGAAAGAAGATTTTTTTTCTTTTTGAGTGATAGTTAAGTCTGTGAAATAGGAAATAATGAAAGGAATAAGGAAATAAGGAAACAACAACGTTAGCCATTTTGTTTTAGCTTGTTAGCATGCTAACATTTGCCAATCAGCAATAGCTGATGGGAATTCATTAGTGGAATTTACATGTATTTAGTCATAAAACAAAGTAATGGGCAAATTGAAAATGTGAGTGAAGAAACGACAAAGTGTTTGTAAGAAGTGGACGTAGTCGTCGTGACTCTACGATTTGGTTTCTGGAGTGATGTTATGAAGCCTTGAGGTTGGCGATTTGGTCGTCGCCATCTTGTTTTGTTGCAACCAGTCAACAGGAAGTGACCATATATGGACTGAGGAGGAGTGACGTAGAGACGCCGTATACGTCTCTGGTGTGGACCTGTCAATCAGTGTGTAGCCCCGCCCTAAAGCATCCCCTGCTTTATGGTCTGTTTGACTCTAAATGGAGCATCATTTACTAAATGAACATCATGCTGTATTGAAGAAGACTTGAAACTAGAGATTGAGACCATAAACTCATGTTTACAATGTTTACTGAGGGAATAAATCAAGAGAAACTAGTTAATTAGTTTGATTTTTGGCATGTTCAGCTGATGGACGCTGATGTCTCATAACCCAACAAAGAACAGAAACAGAGCTCAGATGTTCAGATCATAGAATATGTTCTTAATATTTATTTCATTTATTTGTCAGAACACCATCTGGTGAAAACATAACTTTCAAACAGCCAGTGAAGATGCTTTGTGTCTTCATTAACGGGACAGGTGGACACTAACACACAAACAATGACAACAGATTGAGGAACGTCTCAACGGACCAAATATGTTCACAAAGAAGAGTTTAGAGTCTGCTGCTTTATATAAATCCTGAATCTTTATCCTCTGAAACAAGCTTTAAGCGCTCCTGTCGGTGTAGTTCATGAATATTCTGAAGGTTTTCTAAACTGCAAAGAAAAGAAGTTTGGAGTCCAGCGGCTCTGAGATCAGGTCCTCAGGGTCACACAGGTTGAACTTATGTAAATGTCTTCACTCCTACACTCAAACTGCAGAAGCAGCAGACACCCAAGGAGAGATGGAGCTGTTAGAGGAGCAGAGGGGTTTCAGTCGGCTCCATTTGCATGTGAATCTTTATTTTAATCCTCTTTTCAGGTAAAAAAATGAACTTTACATTTTTACCGTCAGCTCAAAGTGAGGGTCAGAGTCCTGCAAAACCTTGAAACTTTGGTGTCTCATCCTCCATAATGTTAAGTCACTTGGCTCAACTTTTTGCATAATTACACTTAGCTAGTGGACGCTGTTTTCCAGAGCGAGCTACACTTGGAGATGAGATGAACATTAATACGAGATATGATGTTTATGGAGATCTCATAAAGGAAACAGTCAGTAAAGAGTAATAACTTTCACAACAGCCTGAGTTAAATCTCTTCTTTCTTCTGTTTCTACAAACTTAAATCTTCCTGGAGAAACAGCAGCTATGAGGCCTTAATATATAACGGCACAAAGAACATGAAAGAAATTGCATATATATACACTTTTAGGTCATTAAAAACCATAAGAACGCTACTCTATGCGCAAGGAAATTCAGATGACGGCTAAATTTGTGTCTTTTTTGAGGCTTTCCTTCTTGAAAATGTGTGAGTTCTCGCTCATGAAAATTATTTTTCCTAGTTTATTTTTGTAGATTTACAACTTCAATCTCTAAGAATATCTGAGGCTTTTTCTCGTTAATTAATATTTAATCTTGTAGGTTATTCTAGGTCTTTTCTTTTGTAATGTTTTGATTTTTTACTGAAAATGTACTATTTTACTCAATTCAAGTTTTATTTCAGTTAAATTTGTAAAAAAAAAAAAAAAAAAAAAATCTCAAAATGTACTACTTTAATCTAAGAGAATATTCAATTTTATTTCTCGTAAATGTTAAAAAAAATTGCGTAAATTTGCTACTTTAGGCTTAAATAGTATTTTATTTCTCGGAAATTAGTAAAAAATAAATCTTGTAATTTTTATTCTCGTAAATTTATTATTTTGATTTTAGGGAATATTTAACCTTTTTTTCTCGTAAATTTGTTGTTTAGTTTAACCTAACTTTACTACTCTAATCTCAGAGATTCAAATTTAATCCTGGTATATTAGTAGTTTTTTTTCTCGTGACTTTACTACTTTAATCTTATAGAATATTCAAGTTTTACTTCCTGTTACTTTGTTCATTTTTTCTCATACATTTTATAATAACATTTCAGAGAATATTCAAGATTTGTTTTCTCCTCAGGATGTTACCCTCCTCCCTTAGCCTCATAATTCACATTTTCTTGCGCCATCCTATTAATATACCATGAAAAAACAAACTGCTACCTGAACATTTCATCCGACCATGAACACTAAGCCCCACCCACCTGTGGCGGTCCAGGGCGATGACGTTGAGCGTGACCGTGGAGACGTGCACGGCGAGCCCCTGTGCGTACGGCAGCATGAAGCAGAGCGTGCTGCCGAACTTCCACTCGCCCTGCAGCGTGTAGACGAGCGTGAACGGGAGGCACAGCGTGTTCACCAGCAGGTCGGCTGATGGCGACAAAACACAGGGAGTACACAGGTTACTATATACAAATATATGCAAATATAGAGACAAATATAGACAAATATAGAGAAATATAGAGTACACAGGTTATTATATACAAATATAGACAAATATAGACAAATATATATACAAATATAGAGTACACAGGTTATTATATACAAATATATACAAGTATATATACAAATATAGAGTACACAGGTTACTATATACAAATATATGCAAATATATATACAAATATAGAGTACACAGGTTATCATATACAATTATATACAAATATATATACAAATATATACAAATATAGAGTACACAGGTTATATATACAAATATATACAAATATAGACAAATATATATACAAATATATACAAATATAGTACATATACAAATATAGACAAATATAGAGTACACAGGTTATTATATACAAATATAGACAAATATATACAAATATATACAAATATAGACAAATATATACAAATATATACAAATATATACAAATATATACAAATATATACAAATACATACAAATATATAAATATATTGAAATATAGACAAATATAGACAAATATAGACAAATATATTCAAATATACAAATATATAAATATACAAATATACAAATATATAAATATATCATTCTGAGGGATTTAAACAAACATGTGTGTTTAGCTTCTCTGGGACTCTCTGTGGCTGTTGTTTCCCACCAAATATACAATGACGTTTATGAATATTTTTATGAATGGAGAGGGTAATATTCAGAAAAAAAAACCCAATGCATTTGCTAAATCAAAGTGGTTCAATTTCAAGAAAGTAAATGCAAATTTGCCAGAAGAAAAACTTGCATATTCCTTTATATCAAATTACAGAATTTAGAAAAAAAATACAAATTCACAAAAAAACAATCATTATCCTCCGAGATTAAAATAGTCAATTCATAAGAATATATTCTATGAGATTGAAGTAATGAATTTTCAAGAAAAAACTCAAACAATAACAAGAAAATAAAACTAGAATATTCTCCTAGATTTAAGTGGTACATTTACAAGACAATCTCACAAATTAATAGTATATTTTGGCGAAAACAATCACTAAATTTACATGATGAAAAAAACTCCTATCCTCAGAGACTAAAGTATTACATTTTACGAGAAAAAGTCTGAGATATTCTCAGAGATTAAAGGAGTACATTTAGAAGAAAGTCTAACAAATGAATAAGAATATAGAGAAGAAGAAGATATTTGCTAAGATTAAAGTAGTACATTGAGAAAAAAAATCATAAATTTACAAGACAAACTGAGATTAAAGTATTCATTTTTACGAGAAAAAGCCTCAGATATTCTTAGAGATTAAAGTAGTAAATCTATGAGAAAATAAAACACACATTTACAAAAAAGAAACTTAAGTCCTCTGAGATTAAAGTAGTAAATGTAGTAAAGAAGGAAGAGAAGAGGAGAGGAGAGAAGAGGAGAGAAGAATCCTTAAATCACATCTCGTCTTCACCACTCTACGACTTTCATAGCTCAACCACTCATCCCATCACAGCTGCTCTCATCAAACACCGTGCGACTCTCAAACTCTTCCTCTGGAGAGATTCCACCGGAGCCGAGCGGTTTGAAGCTGCTGCTCCGTTTGATAAAAGTCTTAATTATGGTCTGTAAAGGAGCGGATGTCTCCTCCGCTGTCTGCTTGTTGGTTTGTTTTTCTGTTCGTCAGCGGGAATACGGGAAAACAAATAGCGACACAAACTACAGGAGACAGGAGGCGGATACACAAACACCTTTTCTGTTGTTCATCTGTTTCCACTTTTGCTGCAGAACTTTTGACAATCAACGACTGTCAAACGCTAAACAAAGCTTCCTCACTGGATGCATGTGACAGATTATTTGATCTAAATACTTTTTCTTTCATTTAATCTGCACACATTGTTTTATTGTGCATAGGAATAGTTGTGCAGATCCAGTAGAAATGTATTTTCCTTTAAATAAAATATAACTGAAACTTCTGAACATGTTAAATCACTTTTTATCTACATGCATAACTAGCATAGTTTTTAATTAAGCAGAATCCTTCAGTGTTTTAGATCTGACTTGATAGATTGTTAAAGTACATTCATTTGAATTAAGAGCATTTAAACCCTCAACAAGCACTTTTCTTTGGTTCTGCTCTTGAACCTTTTTATTTACAGTCAGTTCAAATAAAAAGGAACTCTTTGCAGTTCACTGTTCACATGAGAACCATCGTTATGTGAAACCACAGAAACATCATAACACAATGAGTAATATCGGTATGTAACAGCTTAGTAACACAATAGCCGGAGCTTTGTTTGTCTTTATCCGATGTAATCTCCCTTTATGTTCCTCGTTCTCCGGGGAATTTAGAACGAAATGATGCAAACTGAAACACTTCTGTAAAGTTCTGTTCTTAAATCACAAAGTTTTCCCGCCAGAAATCTTCAAACTGATGATTCAGAGCCAAAGACGACAAAAATAATTCATAAGAAAAGCTTTACTGCCACGGTGGCTCGCTGGTCAACGGAGGTACTACGACAAAGAGAACTAGATCTGCTCACGTGGACCTCCAGAGTCATGTGACCCGTGTGGGTTCATGAGGGGCCCGGAAGGGACTGACCCGGTATCTGCCGAGTCCACGACCCTCAATCAGCTCTGGATGTTGGCGTCGTGCCAAAAACTAAATGTTGCCCTTCTGCTTCCTGTGAGGCTTCCTTCTTTAAAAATGCTAAAAGGATCAAAAGAAATTTAGGAGACAGGACTTAATGAAAAGAGAAAAACTGATCTGATTCCAGCAGCGACCACGACAACAACGTCCTCCAAACTAAAAAACTGATTCAGGACTCAGATCTGATCCGATCTGGTGGTTTTGGTTAAACAGTCTAAACTGTGTTGATACGACACAAAGTACCCTCATATGCTTTGTTTGATATATTACAAAACGTTACTCCTTATTTTTAGTATGAACGCTGGATGAGAACAGTCTGAACTACAAACAGGTTTCTCATGTCGACATGTGTTTACTCTTTTAGACATTTGAACAAACAAGCATTGTGTTCTGGGGAGGACGGTCTCAGAGGACCAGATCCAGAATCCCACATCCCAAAAGAGGAAGTGAGTCCTTGTAGCCTGGAGGATCTATGATCAGCAGAATGTCATCTGACGACCGTTCACGTTCAGACAGAGAGACAATGAGAGGCAGAGAGCGAGGGGAGGCTCCGCCTCTCTGCCGACGGCTCATGTTTTTGGTTTCGGGGTAATTTAACCGACGACTTTCTGGCTGCCGTTCTACCTTCCTGCACATTTCACATCACATCCGTCACACTCTTCTGCTGTTCTTTTGATCTTCCTCTCGGCGCCGCCTTGTAGTTCAGCCGGAGCTTCATCGACAAGAAGACGTCTTCTCATCGCGTCAAATATCAAAGAAATCATAACGAGCACATTCCTTTTAATTCTGGTTACAGTTTGAGCTACAAATATATTTATATAAATACCTTTGAATAAAAAATCTTAACTTTATATTCCTATCATATACAGTATGTTCTACTTCAGATCACGGGATTCTTGGATTTACAACGTGTGAACTTTTCTCTCCTGCTGCATCTTGTCAGAGTGAAAAAAACAAGGGTTCTGCTGTGCGTTTGTTATATGGTTATGGATTAAATGTCAGAAATGACACACACACATATATAAGCAGTTTTTTCTGTATCCAGCCCAGTATTCATAAGACTTATGTCCATATCGGACGATGGACCTCAGACTAACGTCCGTTACAAAACAGGAAGTTGTAGAGAGGCAGACAGGAAGTGTGTGGATGGAGCTCTGATGAGTTCACATCTTGTACAGGACACAGGCAATCACTGTGTGTGTGTGTGTGTGTGTGTGTGTGTGTGTGTGTGTGTGTGTGTGTGTGTGTGTGTGTGTGTGTGTGTGTGTGTGTGTGTGTGTGTGTGTGTGTGTGTGTGTGTGTGTGTGTGAAAAAGCTGAATGGAAACGGCACAATGTAATATAGAAATGCCTTTGACGAATAAATTCTAATGTAGTCAACATCTGAATCACGTGAGCGATCAGCTGTTTCTGCTGTCGTGTGTCTTCTTGCATTTATATATTTAGCTGACATGAAATAACCAATAAAACAGATTCCTGAAGTTTGTTAGCCGAGCTGAATTCTGTTTCCTGTTCTCCACCACGACTTCTTCTTCTACTCTGTTTATTGGCGGATTACATCCATTTAAAATGTTCTCTTCACAGCTGAATGGAAACACAATGTGTGTGTGTGTGTGTGTGTGTGTGTGTGTGTGTGTGTGTGTGTGTGTGTGTGTGTGTGTGTGTGTGTGTGTGTGTGTGTGTGTGTGTGTGTGTTAGCCTGCGGTTAAGTTTTACTTTGCATCCAATTTTCTTTACACTTCTCAGAACAACTGAAGCTCCAGGCTAAATATTGATGTGTTGAAGCACAAGAAACATACACACACACACACACACACACACACACACACACACACACACACACACACACACACACACACACACACACACACACACACACACACAAGCACCACTTCACATGTAATTATTAATTTCTTCTCTTATGTGTTGACGTGTTTCTTGGAGAGGTGGAGGGTTCCTGTTGATCTCTGGAGGACTCATGGCCGCTCCGCTCACATTAAACCGGGGTCATCGAGTGGGGATTAAAGGGTTAAGAGCTCTACGTCGCCTCACAAACATATTCTCTATAAAACCTGAAGCTTCTTCCTGTCACGGCTGATTGGAACGTTTACATTTTATCACAGAAGTCCTAAATCAACAACGTGTTCGTCCATCAGTTACTGCTGAAGATATAAATCTCTAAATACACAAACATGTAGTTTCATCTCCTAAAAAAGATGCTCAGTGTAGTTTTTATGAAGCAAACAGGGGGAGCAGCCTGTTCTCCCTCGCTGTCCGTGGTGCTGAGCTCTCTTTCTGAGGCGGTCTCTGTCCGTGGTGCTGAGCTCTCTTTCTGAGGCGGTCTCTGTCCGTGGTGCTGAGCTCTCTTTCTGAGGCGGTCTCTGTCCGTGGTGCTGAGCCTTTCTGAGGCGGTCTCTGTCCGTGGTGCTGAGCTCTCTTGGTTGCTGGCCCTGACGTATTCTGAGGCTCTCGCTGTCCCTGGTCCTGGTCCTGAAAACTCTCCCTGCCAAACCGGAATTGACCCGTCCAACAATTTATTGACTTTGCTTGACGTGTTTGTCTCTACATTTGCTCTCCCTGAATGCCACATTATGAATTTAATTAATTTTAACACACACACACACACACACACACACACACACACACACACTTTCATTTTCACACTCCATTACTCCTCATTGTTTACGTGTCATGTTCATGTTCCCGTTTGCTCATTAATTCACCTCTTTTCTTGTCTTCTTGTTGATTCATGCATTTATTACCACATGTTTACTCTTGTTTTTGTAAAACAGAGTCGTGTTTTTTTGTGTTTTAATTAACCAGCTCAAAATTAGAACTCAGTTAATGATGTTTAAGGAATTAAAACCGACTTAATTTGAAGATACTGACTGCACGTTAGTCTTTCTTCAGCTGTTTCCTCTCTAACGACGGCAAAATGACCTCCTAATAACCAGCTTAACGAACACGTCCAGTGTCTCTAAAGCAAAAACCATCCACGCATTCCAAACTATTTTTTTATTATGCACCAGCGTGAATTTTCACAATTGAGCGCCGTGTGTCACTTCACAGGCGGAGGACGTGTGAAGCTCGCCTCGTCGCCCTGCGTTCATAAATAAACAGCTGAGGAGACATCAGTGTGGAGGACGATGTTCATGTGAGAGGACTCAACAGATGCTCGCTCAGAGTTCAGATACTCTCCGGCTCATTAGAATAACGTGATGCTCTGCAGGATGACACTAACACAAGCAGGCTGCTGGTCACATGATGAGGACATGATTCTGTATTTTCTCTCACTTTGCAGAAACGACATCATTTCTGCTCCGTCCTGGTGGCTGTTTGGAAAATATATCGGAGGATTGATAATCAGCTGGTGATGTTTTTATCACAAAGTGTCTGTTCTCAGTGAGTTTGACCGCTAAGATCAGTAAAACTCACTAAATGAAAACTGTGACAGGTGTAGGAATATAGCCAAAAGAACAAAGTGATACTGATATCAATATTCTTCATATGGATCCATTCTTTTTTTTAAGAGATTCTGCACACTTTCATGTTTTTCGAGCTGTAAATTCAACAATTTTACTCTTCTATGGATTGAAATGAAAAACCTCAATGACGGTGTTTGTACTAACGTTTCTTACCAAATCTATAAATATCTCAAATTTCTTGGTGGAAAATGGATCAAAACACCATTTGCTGTTTTTATATCAGCCCTAAACTTAGCATAAAGTCGACCGGTTGGGTCTAATCTGTGTCACGTTTCTCAGCCTCTTGCCACCTTTTTTAGCATTTTTCCGACGGATGGAGTTAGGTGTGAAGTTTAACTTTAAGAATTGAGATCAGGATACCTACAGAGTAGACGTTTTACGATGTAAAAATCAACCTGTCAGCGCTCTCTGGTGGACAAACTGTAGTCGTGACACTAGCCGTGTTTCCATTCAGGCCTTTTTATGCAGTTTGAAGCATTGCGTCAGAAAAAGCTGAATGGAAACGGCACAATTTAATAAAACTTCCTTCATTTTGCAAAGTTGAAGCACAAAATGTAATATAGAAATGCCTTTGACGAATAAATTCTAATGTAGTCAACATCTGAATCACGTGAGCGATCAGCTGTTTCTGCTGTCGTGTGTCTTCTTGCATTTATATATTTAGCTGACATGAAATAACCAATAAAACAGATTCCTGAAGTTTGTTAGCCGAGCTGAATTCTGTTTCCTGTTCTCCACCACGACTTCTTCTTCTACTCTGTTTATTGGCGGATTACATCCATTTAAAATGTTCTCTTCACAGCTGAATGGAAACACAATGTTTTCTCTGAATCAGCTTCTTTTGGCATTTCTGTGCTACAATTTCTCGTTACCAAATCTGAGCGATATTTGTTAAAATGCTCATTTAAATATTTATATTATTGTATTATGTCAAAAATCTGATGTTACTCTTATTGTTTGTTCAAAAGAGACAAGAAAAAGCGCCAGATATTCTGATGTATGAGTTATTTTTTTAAGGAAATATAGAAGATAATAATCACTTTAAAGAACATCATAAGTCAAAGTCTATTGATCTTTGTCTTCGTCTCGCTCTGATTTAAATAGCTTCAGGCCCCCAGAAAAACAGCGTCTCATGTTTGTTATCAAATGAATCTGGATAAATACAGGAGGGTTAATGTACATACAGCATGTACAGATCACAGAGTGAGTCCTCCGAGCCTCGGGGAGTTTCTATTTTTAACTCGTCACATTCTACATCTGCTAACAGTAGCGCCGCTTCGTCCTCGTCAGACGTGTGAATGTCAAATTCACGAAACAATGAATCCTTCACAGAGAAACACATTTCAACAGCTGACAGATGTTTGAGTCATCATCACGGATGACCTACAGAGGGCAACACACACGCACACACACACACACACACACACACACACACACACACACACACACACACACACACACACACACACACACACACACACACACACACACACACAAAGACGCCATCATGTCTGCATGTCTGGGAGGATTTCCTTGCTCTGATGGGTCTGACAGCTTCAAATCAGAGCTGGTTGTGTGTGTGTGTGTGTGTTGGGGGGTTAGTTTAACTAGTGTTGTGGGGACATAGCTGTTTACAAAGGTCACATTGTGGGGACTCACCGTACTTATAGGGACAAAGGCAGGTCCCCATAACGTTAAATATTACAGTGACACAGGAAAAATATAAAATGTGGCGTCATCTCAAACAAGCCGAATGTTATGTCTCCAAAAATCATAAAAACACTGCCGCCGTGTGTGTGTGTGTGTGTGTGTGTGTGTGTGTGTGTGTGCGTGTGTGTGTGTGTGTGTGTGTGCGTGTGTGTGTGTGTGTGTGTGTGTGTGTGTGTGTGTGCGTGTGTGTGTACATACCAACAGCCAGGTTGGCGATGAAGAAGTTGGTGACGGTGCGGAGCGTCTTGAAGCGGTAGATGACGTAGATGACCAGAGAATTACCCAGAACCCCCAGCACGATGATGGTGCTGTAGGCCAAGATCAACACCACCTACAAACAACAACGACAACAGCTGTAACATCTGGATGTTCTGAATCTTTCTCTATATGTTTGTATGATCGATACATAATCCCACTTCAGGTGATACAGATTTAACTACTGATGATGTGAAGTCTCTGCTCGCTTCATGTTCAAAGACACAAGTTATTATTTTTCCTTTCTTTTCCTTTCTTTTCCTTTCTTTTCTTTTCCTTTCTTTTCCCAGTAGACTCACAGCCCTCAAGCTGCAAATATTCTTACAGAAACTAAAAGAAAACCTTTTGTAAACTTGGACTGATTCAAATCAATGTGGGCGAAGTGAAAGTCTGAAAGTTTTTTGGGCATCTCAGGTGCCAAAATGATTCCTGTTCTTTTTGTGTAACCATAAAATATTCTCTTTTAAAACCTGCAGAAGAAACACCCCACAGGCAAAAAGTTACTTTTACTGCATCATGACAAAATCAAAAATTTATGAATGATAGGAAAATATGAAATATGACAGGAGTTAAAACCTGTACCCTTCAAAATAAAATCCACATAGGATGAACCCTGTTATATAATAGCAACAAACCAAGGCGGCAAAGGAAAAACATGTTCAAAGAAGTTATTATTTTTCCTTTCTTTTCCTTTGTGCCTCTAAACTACAGTTGGCTTTTGATGAAGTGCTTTTGAGCTTTTGGGAAACAACAGTGGAGACGATCAAAGAGGGAAGAAGGACGGCGGCCAAAGAGGTGGGGAAATAGAAAGTATTTTCTCACGTGTATATTTTGTTCAGGAAACAATACATCATACATTTGTTAGTGGATGGAATTCAATGTGATCTATTGGTTTAAAGAAAGTGGTGAAAGTAACCAAGTACATTTAATCAATTACTTACAAATACTATAGTGAAGTACATCTACTCCACTGCATCTCAGAGGGAACTGACAGTTTAAAGTATTTCATGTAAAACATATGATCAGTTTCAAAAATATGATTTTGTGAAAATATGAAAAAGAATAATCTCTACCTGCACACTCAGCAGTTTGATCGGGTCCTCCTGGAAGTTGACTCCCTCAAACAGCAGCGTGGGCAACGCCGGGGGGTCGGCGCCAGCATTGGGGCCGTAGTCGTGGTAACCAAGGTCGCCGGGGTCGTCGTCGGGCGAGGTCAGGAGGTGGAGCTCGTCCAGCGTGGAGTTGGCTGCGCTGACGGCCTCCATGTCCGATCATACGTGTTCAGCCGGCAACGCCATTTCACAGACTGACTGAGAGACGAAGAGACAGACGGACACGAACAGAGGACATTAAAGAAGATTTCATCTCCTGTGACTGGATCATTATGGCCACTAGGAGGCAGAAAACAGCACTGATATATTACTGCCTTTTAAAGCTGTGATCAAAAACTAATGTTCTTCCTCTCACCTGTAACGCTACTTATCAGTCTAGATTGTTTTGGTGATAATGGAACCAGATGTTACTCTGCTTGTGATGTTTAAAGCGCCCAGAAAATACATTTGAAAAACTCAACAGCAATGTCTCTTTCTAGAAATCATGACTCAGCTACTCACGATAATCCACACACCTTGTTGTCAGCAGATTCATGTCGGAACTATTTTCTTTCTACCGAACTAAACCAGCCCAAAGGAAGCTAGCATCTGAGATAGCTAATGTCACAGCTCAGCTGAGGAGGGCAGTCAAGTGTAGGATGCTTCATTCTGCACGGTGATATTTGGGGTAAACTGTCCCTTTAACATGTTAGCAAACAGTTTAGATACAAACATATTGGATCATCAGATGGACATCAGAGATGTAAATGTCCACTGTGTTCACCAGCTTGTCTCTATTCTATCATTTTGCCAGGAAGGACATGATTCCCCTTGTCAACCATGTTGTCTTACTTGTTTCAGAACTTGTATAAATTTGTGTTTGTTTTCATGAACACAAACAGCAGATTAACATGAGTAATCAGGGCTTAAGCAGGAAATGATGGAATGCGAGGCTGATTACTCTAAAACCATATTTTACATGCGGTTCGGTGTGTAACCAGATTACACCCTCAATAAGCCTCCATCCTGTGAACAACAATGGACCACGCAGAACTCACACTGTTTCACTCAAAAATCAAAAGAGGTTTTAGGTTCATGGCCAAATAATCAGGTCACAATCACAAATGTTAATCTGGGTTATTCTTAATCCCTTAACCTGGAAAAAATGGATTATTTGTATAAATGAGATCAGATCAGATCAAAAAATCTCCTGTTCATGTAAACACACCAAATAACTCTTAACCAAAGCAGAATCCCAAACAACCTCATGTCTATATGAATAAAATCAGATGAGATAAATCAGAGAAAAGTGATTTACAAGCAAAAACCGAACAATTTAGCTCAAATTACATAAATGTTTTACCTCTCATTACTCAATAATATACAAATAAATCAAAACCTACTTAAATTTATATAATGATGTTTAATGCTTTGTAAAATAAGGAAAATCATTATTAAAATGTGACAAAATTGATAAAAAACAGTTGCTGTAATTTAAATCATATAATAGTTTTCAACAGAAGAATAAGAGACAAAACAAAAAACAATAGTTTTGACCAAACATGTGAGA
The DNA here is from genome assembly GCF_027596085.1 of Anoplopoma fimbria. NCBI lineage: Eukaryota > Metazoa > Chordata > Actinopteri > Perciformes > Anoplopomatidae > Anoplopoma > Anoplopoma fimbria. The sequence goes on along the minus strand of NC_072455.1, from coordinate 1,138,922 downwards.
ATGAGGCCTGACGTGCCCTCGAGCAACACAGTGAACCCTTCAGACCGGGTGATGCAGAGCAGCAGATGGTGGTTGTACTGGGCAGCTCCCAGTAGACTCACAGGCCTCAAGCTGCAAATATTCACACAGAAACTAAAAGAAAACCTTTTGTAAACTTGGACTGATTCAAATCAATGTGGGCGAAGTGAAAGTCTGAAAGTTTTTTGGGCATCTCAGGTGCCAAAATGATTCCTGTTCTTTTTGTGTAACCATAAAATATTCTCTTTTAAAACCTGAGAAGAAACACCCCACAGGCAAAAAGTTACTTTTACTGCATCATGACAAAATCAATGTTTATGAATGATAGGAAAATATGAAATATGACAGGAGTTAAAACCTGTACCCTTCAAAATAAAATCCACATAGGATGAACCCTGTTATATAATAGCAACAAACCAAGGCGGCAAAGGAAAAAGACTGAGATTGCCAAGAGTCAATATGGTGACAGTCAAAAACCAAGATGAAGACAATCAATAACCAAGAAAGAGAAGGTCTAAGACCAGGAAAATCAAGATGGTGATGGATAATATCCAAGATTACTATGGACAAAATCTAAGACAGCAACGGGCAAAAACCAAGATGACGACAGGTTAAAACCGAGATGACGACAGGTTAAAACCGAGATGACGACAGGTTAAAACCAACTTTGTAACTCCCAAAAGCCGAGATGGAAACGGCCAAGAATGTCTATTGTTTTATTCAAATGTAAAGGCTCCATCTTGGAAGACAGTTTCCACTTCAGTAACACATCCATGTTTGAAACATCCAGCTGTTCATCACAGTGCAGAGACTCACACCTAAACTCTGAGGTTCACAGGTGGGAGAAAGTCCCAACAGCTGTGTCGTAGCTTGTTCACACACACACACACACACACACACACACACACACACACACACACACACACACACACACACACACACACACACAGCTGTGACCTCTCCATTTCACAGCTCTGTGATGAAGACCAGTCATCTGGCCTCAGGGGAAAAGTCCAGTCCAGACTCAGACATCAGCAGAGGAATCCTTCCACAGAAACACCATCACACCAACGGGACACGCTCTAACAAACAATCCAAACTGCAATCTCTAAGTCAGACGCACTCACGTGGGAACACACACACACACACACACACACACACTCCAGTGAGCTGACTCACTGAGGTGCCGGAGGGCGTTTAGCTCCCTCCTGCTCTCGCCCGCCGCCAACAGGATCTGTGACGCTGCCAACTCACCCTCGCCAGAGATGAAAAAAGAAAGACACAGCGTGATGCAGCGAGGCGGCGTTTTGCAAACTCATCTCACAAAAGGTCTGAGTTTTTTTTGTCACACATTAACCTCTCTATAAACAGAGAGAGGTGACGGGTTTTCAATTGTTTCAAGTTCACATTACAGGCAAGCTCAGATAACAGTGAGGTGTGGACACGGTGTGGACATTCTCCGTCATCTTCACACCACACAGGAGTTCATCTACCGAGGACGGCAAAGAGAAGAGAGGAGGAAACTTGGAGCTCAGCTCAGACCTGCTGCAGGTCTTTTACAGGAAAATGTCTTTAAAACCAAATTACCAGCTTTATATCGGCTACTCTTCAATATAACAAGTCTACTAATACTGCAGGGAGGAAGAGTAAGCAACAACAATAGCTGGGCCTTTACTGTGAAGAATTTATAGGAAATGAAATGTTTATCAATCGTTTTACAGATGCTCCTACGAAATATATCCGATCACTATCAGATCAGGCAGGTCTCACCGAAGTGTCAAATGTGGACAAACGTATGAGAGAAATAAAACATTACTTTCAGACACCAGTTATGTCCACGAAACCCTTCAGGAAGGTGGGATAATGCAGGATTTTGAATGAATGTAGCCGAAGCCGAGGGGTGAGACAAAGCACTTTTGACTCCTTGTCTCTGGAGCTACATGTTGAACTGAGGCTTTCTTTGAGGCTGCAGACATTAATCTTGTCTCCACCAGAGAACCGTTTCATTGAGGCTCTTTTAATGTTTCAGTTTGAGCTCAGTGTGAATATTTTAACTTCTTTCCTGTCGTGACAAACCACCCATGGGCTGCTGTTTCTCAGACGGGTGTAGTTCACTGTGAGAGGACTGTGGAGCAATAACGAGGATTAACTCACGACTCCATCCACTGTCTTTGTAGATTTGTGACTTTAATTAGTCTTTTTAAAACAGAAGAGCTGAAGAGTTCAGGTTAACTAATCACAATAAATTCATTGTAGTCCATCAGGGCCATCTCAGAACATCAGTCTATAAAAACAAAGTTTATGATGTTCATGAAAGAACATTGACAAAACATTATCTATCTCCATTATCTATCTATAAGGACCTTCAGCTCACTCAGACTGTTCATCAAAGAGGAAACAGTAATCAGTAGGATTCATCTGATAACTCATTGGCAAACAAACCATAAAACAGGTCCAACATGAGGATAAAGTAGAATGCATACCAGTGTCTGCATTATGTTTTTTAAACAACACAGAAAGAACATCACAAAAAATTCCCAAATCTCTCTTTTGGGAGCTTCGCCTCGCTCTGAGGCCGTCCTTACTTTAAGACAAATACTTTAGACACAGAAAAATCCAGACGGTTTACGTTAGCCGTTAGCCGTTAGCTCCGTTATTTAGCCAAGCAGAACAGTGACCCCTGACCTTCTTCCTGTCACTACTTTTGGTTCATGCTAGCAGCGTGGCTCCATACCCGTTGGTCGGTCCACCACTTTGGTCCAGACTAAAATATCTCAACAACTATTGGACGGATTGCCATGATGTTTGGTTCAGATATTCACGGTCCCCAGTGGATGAATCCTACTAAATTTGGTGATCTTCTGACTCAGCTTTACTCTGTGTGTACTGATATCAGAAATACATTTTAGGTTGCAAACTTGCTAAAATAAGATGGTGAACATGCGAAACCTGCACAAAATCAATATGTTAGCATGCTGACATTAGCGTTTAGCTCAAAGCACCGCTACACTAGCTAGCTTTCACTGGCCGACTGTCCTGATAGAAACAGAACAAGTCCTCTTAATCTGTAGCTGGCACATGTTAAGTCTTTCACACAGTATGAATATTACAACTGTCTTAACTTATTTTCTGTCAATCATTTCCCCTTAACTACACAGAAATACTCTTATCTTCTAAAACCAAAAAATACTTTTTTAAGGAATTGACTGCTTTGCCAATTCTTACCAAGCAAAAAGCAGAAAACTCTGCGTTATATTTTTGGCTGCACAGCTGCACCGAGTCAAAGAACACTTTCATTTAAATGAATTCTTGTCGGGTGGACTCACGGACAACTGACATGAAGCCGGATCTCTCTCCGAGGACGGCCGTTCGTTATTCCTACAAGCTGGCCCCGATGATTAGCTGGTTCGGATCCAATGAGATGAAGGACCGTGATGCACTCACTCCGGAGAAAACCAAGTGTGGTGAACTCTTTCATTTGATCACATAATGGCTCTCAGAGGTGTTGGCGTGACCCAACTGAAGCCAAGGTTAATTAAGCTCTGATTACCCGGCTCGGCTCCTCTTGAGGCCGTTCAGCAGCAGAAGTCCTGTTCTCTGGGATCAAGCAGCGGTGCAGCTTCTCTGTTTTGTAGAAACAAAGCCTGAGGAGTATTGGAGACTGTCTGCAGTGAACCCAAGGGTGTACAGACAACCATCGCTGAGTCTCTTTTTTTCTGTGGTTTCTTTGCAGATTAGAGTTTACTCATGATGGACATCACAGATGATTATATACTCTAATCTCTGGGTACTAACGTTTTAAAAGTACCTTAAATGCCTCACTCTGCTGGAACATCTGACCAAAGATCAAAGGGGGTAAATCAGCGGCCACAATGATTTAAAATAACTTACTTCCTGTTGTGTTTGTAGGAAACCAGGCCTCACAGTTAGAAAACCTTTTCTCTAAGGCTGGAGATAAACATGTCACTGCTCAGTGCAGCTACTAATTAACTGGCCAATTTTCTTGCTAATATGGTGGCTAATTGATCGTCTAATTAACTTGATTATTGGCTCAAGCTGTTCCATTAAGAGCGGGGAGAACTTCCACACGTGCTTAAACACAGCTGTGATACAGAGTGACAGGTAACTCCTTGATTGGACAGTTTTAGCATCTGAACCCACGTTGGGAAATCCAATTTTGGTGACAGACAGAAATTAATTTGCATGGTATTGATCTTGCATAAATCAAACTGAGTTGTTTCCTGTAAAGACTGTATGCAGAAATGAACACGTGTTTCTGGACTTTTGTAGGAAAACACATGAAAAATGAGGACTAACTATCAATAAGATATCATACAAACTGTTTCTATGAGGATACATTGACAACAAATTGGTGGTTGTTTCGTTTACTTTCAAACCACAAACAAACGGCATCAGAGTCGGCTTGAGGATGTTTTTTTGATGGAACAGGTTATGTGTGAAGCACATGCAGGTCTGACGCTGTCTGAATCCACGGAAGAAGCTTAAACCAATCCCCAAAGTGCACTGCAACAATGAATGTGCTTTTATGCTCAGTAAAATGTGTAAACCCACTGATCTTGGTTTTTAGAACTAGTTTTTAGTTATTTTGCTCACATTGTTGCTGCTTTCACCCTTTGATGTGGTTTCTTTCAACAGTAAAAGAAGCCTGTAGTTTCTCAGAATGTTAATGGTATATTTTTCTTTGTTGTGAACGCCGACCCTGCTGTGCCGTTTAGAGCCACAATGAGCCGAGGACATCAGCGGAGAGCGGCGGCCTGCAGCGAACGCATCAAACGGGCCGATCCGTCTGCAGCCTGATGGAGCAGGAAGTGGAGCAAGGAGAAAGGAGTCAGACGGAGGAGACGACAGCTCCGTCCTCCGGAGGCCACGGCACTTTAACACAGGAAGTCACGCTGAGCGGGGGGGGGACATTTACTTTTTTACTTCCAGCGGGAGATGAAACGCTGTGAGTCGAATCAAACATCCAGGCCAGCGTCACATTTAAGGTCAGCTTTACAACTTATATGTATCCCAGAAAGACCTGAACTGTTTGAAACCCCAACGTCTCTCTGGACCAATCAGGAGCTCAGCAGCCGGTCTGAGGTCTCTAAGTGAGAATCAATCTCCATGGTCAACACCTGAGCCTCCTGAGATCTGCTCATCCAAAGTGGGTTTAATGGGATCACATCACTGTGGAGCGATTCTCAGAGACATGAGTCCACTTCAGAGAACAAGTGTGTTGAAGTGGACGTCGGTTCAGAGAAATGTCAGCTGTTTCATCTCTTTGACTATTTTCAAATTCCATTTCAACATCTTGTCTCCTGTCAGAATTGAAAAAAAGAACAAACTATTTACTACTTACTGCAAAGAAGACCGGTTTCTATTCATATATCTTTTTGCACATTTTGAAGTATTCCATTTGAAAAGCTGAATGCAAACGGCATAGATGGATTTCCATTTGGTAAAACATTGAAATAAACCTCATCCTGTTGTTTTGTTGTCAAATAAGTATCATTTAAAACTACATGTTGTCCATTTCTTATGATTGTTCTTGATGAAAAAAGGCTCTTCATAGACTTTATGTGCTTGTTGAAGTGTAGTCCTGTTTGTATCTGCAGTGACTCTGATGTAATATAATATAATCACATCAATCCTTCGCCTTGAGGAGGACACTGACCTTCTGACCGCTCATGACAGTAAATCTGTCCCAGAGCAACAAGAAGACCTCCACTGCATGGACTCAGAGTTAACCGTCGGTCATCACATCCTCCGCTGACGTGTCGTGACCTTCGTGAGGAGTGAAGAGCGTGCAGAGGTGTTATTTATTTATGTGTAAATTGAATCAGCGAGGAGAGCAGGGGACCCTGAAGGCAGCACGCCAAGATTTACATTTCTACTGGAATACCCTACACTGACTTTAAACCCTCTGAAGAACTTGACCCTCATTGGATTGACTCACGTTAACAACAACCAATAGGCGGAATACGTTTTCCTGCTTCACTGCTCTCTGAAGCCTCTTCTCACTCACCCTCAGTGTTTTAATTATTAAGACATATCAGACAGTACCGTAGGAGAAAGATTAAATATTTACAACTGTGTGTGAGGGGTTAATCCTCCGGGTCCAGATGAGCCGCCGTACAGTTCTCCAACGGGGTCCATATGGTGGAATGATGAAACCGGTAGAGCTCCGTGTCCGTCCAAAAGCAAGACTACGCTCTCTGGGAGGTTACCTACGATGCCTCCACTGGTCGTCATGAGCCATCAGCCTCATTTAGGTCCCAATTAAGGTTTTACAGCACTGCATTGTTCAGCGTTAATGATTCCAGGAACTTGAACATCTTGCAGGTGATGGAGGAGACCAAAGCAGAGCAACAACTCAAACACCTACAGTTTAATTAGGTGTAGAATGAGCAGCAAAAAGAATGATGGCAAACAGGAATGAGGAAATAAATAAAAAGAGTTGGTGACAAAGAAAGCATGAGTTCTCAGACTGGAGAAAAGTGGAGCAGCAGCCGTCAGCTTTCCAACAAATCCCTGAAGCCCATTAAAGATTAAAAAGTGACATTACTGTGCTGATTAAGAATTGATCGGAGACGAGATTTCACTTTGTTCTTTTTCTTTGTCAGCAGCAATAACAACGCATCACTAGAAAGTTTTCTGTCACGACCAAAGGGCAGAGTGATGCTTTCAATCCAAAAACAAAGACTCATTGCTGTATCTATTTCTGATTTGTTACTTAAAGGTTTTCTGCTGCCTCATAACCGAAGGATAATCTTCTCAGTATCAGTTTTATCAAATGCCAGCACTGTTTAAATGTCAGAATGGATCTGTAGATGGGCCAGAGGAAACAAAAACAGCTACAGGTGAAATGAAAGTAATTATGGGTGACATTTCCATGTTGATGAAAACATTTTTAAGCTTGTTACCCACACACAAGATAAGTATTTTTACAGGAGTTAGATGGTCGAAAAGGAAGAACTGAACAGGAAAGATGAAGTTAAATTGGGGTAGTTCACCAAAGTCATCATGATTCATCCTCTGGGGACCATGAATGACCAAAAAATGGACCCGTCACTTCAGCAAAGGCTCATATAAGTTTTATTCTGTGGACTTGTTGGCTAGAACATTGGGAACATCAATTATACTTTTCCATTTATTTTACCATATTTACAGTGTGGCAGATCCATTAAAATCCAAATTGCACACTCCAGAAAAGAGCAATGAGAATTATAAATGAGGTGGACCCAGGGGGAATTCATGAAGTCATAGATAATTAAACTGAAATGAAACTGTTGATCATGTATTCAGCTACAAGCAGAAGTAAAGGAAGGACATTTCATTTTAAAACCAACATACTGGATTAATGACCCTTTATGTTATTCATTTACTGTGAGATAGTGGCATAAAGGAGAGAAAGTACATTTGTAAAGTGTGTTATTTTGTTACAGATTACAGTTTTATGTTATGACAAGTTGAAGAACACCATGTTCCGAAATTCAAACTGCAGCTACAGGAAAGAACATTCATTGGAAAACATGACGCAGAAACAATAACTCTGAGCTCCAGAGAGACAATCCAGAACGATTGGCCTGCAGATTGCTACTTAGAAACACCATTTGGGAGAAGCAGCTCTCCGACCGACTGAACGGTATCTTCAATCCAACAGCATTCACCTTTTCATCCAGGTGTAAATCACTCCCCGACTGCAGCCAGAGAAGAGATGCGCTGGCATCCCACTCTTCAGTTTTGGGACTTTGGATCTCTGCTCGACACTCTGAGCCTCACAGTCTGAGGATTAGTGTCAGACTGCTGATTACAGATGGACAGACAAGCTGCTGTCTGGCAGACCAGAGCCTCTTTTATCTGGTCCGTCTCACAACAAGCGCTCAGATTCATTCCAACAAAAATCACTGTAATCGATGAAAAGAAACTCTGCATGGTGAATCACTCCAACAGCTGGTTATCAAACATCTCTCGTCTCCGTTCATCTCTCTGAACTAAAACCTTTGAAGCTCAGTCTTCCAGATATTAGTCCTAAACATGCACGGAAAATCAATGATTGATGAAGACGAACCCTGATCACACTACGTGTGATCAGCACCCAAAAACATCTGCTTTAATAGCAATGGAGCAAGAGCGCCAATATGAGGTTTTATCCCGACATTAGCCCTTTGTTTGTATGTCATTTACATACAAAGTGCATAAAAAAGTCAACTTTTGACTCCTTGTTCCACACGGGACACTGAGAGCAGTCTCCTGGGTGAAGGTCCTGTGTTTGTTTGACTCGTCCAAACACCCAGAACTCCTCCCTGTGCAGATTTTGGTGCACTTTATACTAAATCACCTGACTTCTGAGCAGATGCTCTGGGCGTCTAATAGTGACGCTAATGATGAAGTCTGGTGCGTCTCATGCAGACGCTAACGGCCATATTTGACATTCTGAGAGCAATTTCTGTATTTAAATTGACCTGCGTTTGCACCTGCAGACGGATGTAGAAGTTCTATTTAGCACATATTAAATACCATGCATAGTGGATGCTAGTGAAGACCATCAGCCTGATTGCTTCGAGTGATTTGAGGAGAAAACTGGCTTTACTTTCACTTTCTTGCTAAGACCTCTAAGAGTTTCAGGAAAACAGCTGAAGCGTGACGTACAAAGTCTCCAAATGACGGAGGGCGCTCAGTGAAGCATGTTTCTGCTCTGCCTTTAATTTTCTGCCGGCGCTGCCCGGAACGAGGACAGAAATAGAGGAGCTTCAAGTGACAGGGAAGTGAGAAAATGGAGTGATGAATAAATGAGCGCATGGTGATGTGAAGCTAAATGGAGAGAGAGAGAGAGAGAATGCATTAGAGAGAGAGAGTGACTGAGTGTCTGTGTACAAGTGGATGTCAGTAAATACAACAGCATGTCTAACATTGGAGGGATTTAGTCCACAATGACTCATCCTCTCTGACAAAATCTGTGTTCGGGTGCAATTACTGAGCTCTGACATCCTCAAAGGGTCCAATGAAACACAATGAAAACTGAAAGATCCTGGTTCTTTTGTGGAATATTTGATTTTATAACGAGAGCTCTCAGTTGGTATTAATACACCTAAAAAAAACTGTTGGACTCAACAATAATTAACACTATCAAATCTAGAACAGAGTGTGAAGAAGACTCTGTAGGACTGAGCAACATGGTAAAAAAGATAAATATACCATTTTCTAAAACTGTTGGTTTTGTTGCCTAAACCTAACTGTTGGTTTTATTGTCTTAACATAACTGTTGGTTTTGTTCCTCCTGCATGTTGCTATAGGCTTAGGTTTTTTCTTTTCATCATCCATACGTCTGTTTCTATCATCTTAAAGTTGAGCATCACATGTTGTTGTTTAAAAATAACCCTCTCTCCTCAGTGACCAATGAGGACTGACTCTTCTTCACGGTGGTTGAACAGCAGCCTCTCGGAGACGGACTAATTGGAGAGTCAAACTGAAGGTCTGCTTCACGTTACGGAGGGTGAGCAGGTCAGGAAGCGAGCGTCTCCGAGGCGATGGTCTGTTCATGACACTTAAAGTCTAATGAAAAACACTCAGGGGTGTCTTCACCCTTCGGCTGCTGCCGGAGGGTGAAGACAACGAAACAAGGTGGAGGTCGTCTTTGTTTGTGTTTGACTCAACAAATGTCAATCAAAATGTCCTGAGGAGACCAGAGATCAGGTGAGGTCATACCATGAGCCTGCCACATATCTCGATGTATTATTTTGGATATTTCATGGAATGTAAATGTTCCACAACATTTTACAACTTTAAAAAAGACAAAGCCCCAGAGGAAAAACCAGTCAAACCACCAGTAAACTAAGAGAGAATTACACAAAAAGAAACCTTTTTCTTTAAATAAAGGAGAAGGAGGAGAGGTGTAAGAGAGGAGAGAGCAAGAAAGGAAGCAAGTAGAGGAGGAGATAGGAAGAAGGAAGGGAGGAGAGAGAGAGAAATACATTTAAAAAGGGGGGAGAGAGGAAGGATGGGAGGAGAGAGGAGGTAAGAAAGTAAAGAGGTAAGGAGAGAGGGTTGAGGAGGCAAGGAAGGGAAGATAAGGGAAGAAGGAAGCAAGGAGGGAGAGGAAGAGATTAAGCAATGAAGGGTGGAGAGGAGAGGTATTAAGGAGTGGAGAAAGGAGAGGAAGAAGAAAGCAAGGGGGGAGAAGAAATGAAGAAGAAAGTAAGTAGGAGAGGAGAGAGGAAGAAGGGGGGAAGGAAAGGAAGAAAGAGTCAAGAGGGTAGGAGAGAGGAAGGATGAAGCACGTCACGTCTCTGCTACAAATCCAATAAATCCAGAGTGTGTGTCTGTTTAAAGGGTATAAAAGTAATAATGATCTGTGTGTGTGTGTGTGTGTGTGTGTGTGTGTGTGTGTGTGTGTGTGTGTGTGTGTGTGTGTGTGTGTGTGTGTGTGTGTGTGTGCACACTCCCAGTTAGCATCATAATGAGCCAGTAAACTGTAACTGGGCTTATTAAAGGCTGGAGAGAGGCCAGCGGCCATATGGCTGATAGAGCAGCGAGTGTGTGTGTGTGTGTGTGTGTGTGTGTGTGTGTGTGTGTGTGTGTGTGTGTGTGTGTGTGTGTGTGTGTGTGTGTGTGTGTGTGTGTGTGTGTGTGTGTGTGTGGTAACAGGCTGTTGATAAGGAGATGGTATTTTATCGCTGAATGTTTCAACCACGTCGGCGTTAATCTCAATAATAATGTCAGCTTTAATTAATTTCCCCGATAGGAGGGAGGAGAGAGAGAGAGAGAGAGAGAGAGAGAGAGAGAGAGAAAGTAGTTCTACTAAATGGACAAAAAGTATTTTGTAAATTCACAAAGATGCATTGTGAGCTCAAAGTCACACTCAATAAAACATAACCCTGATAATATTAAACAGAGTGACATTTGGCCTTTGGTTTCCATGGTTTCCATTATCTATGAGACAGAACAGCCCGCTATCCTAGCAGGTCGTAAAATAGTCATTAAATGAGGTTTTGGTCTCTCGCAGGACAAAACAATGCCGATTGGAAAGTCAATCTTTTTATTTCGTAGTGGACACACAAAAACAGAAGATGAAGAAGAAAAAGAAGAAAAAGGGAAGAGAAAGAAGAAGAAAGAGGAACACGAGGAGAAGAAGAAGAAAATGAGAAAACAAGAGGAAGAGGAAGAAGAAAAAAAGAACAAAGAGGACGAGAAATAGGAAGAACCGGATGAAATAAAAGAAGAAGAATAGGAAGAATAACAAGAAGAAGATGAAAAAGAAGAACAAGAACAAAAAGAAAAAGAACAAGAAGGGAAAGAAGAAGAAGAAGAGAAAAACAAGAAATGGAACCAAAACGTGAAAAGAAAGTTAAAGGTAAATGTCCTCATCATCCCAAAATGTTTTCACTTTTTAAACACTTCACAACAAAAGTAAAAACTTTCTTCAATGTCTCAACTTTTCTCAAAATTTACATTCTTGCAAAAATATCCACCTTTTCTGAAAATGGTCCACCTAAAATGTCCTCATCATCCCGACATGTCTCCACTTACCAACCATGTCCTCACTAATGTGCAAACCTTTCACAAATGTCCTGTGTTGCCAAAATTGTCCACAGTTTTGCAGAAATATCCTATTTTAGAAACAAATGTCCAAATGTTGCAAAAATGTCTTCACCATTCAAATAAGCACACTTTTCTCAAATGTCCCAACAATTCTTATATGTCTTTATTATTCTACGAAACTGCTTACTTTTCCAAAATATCTCCCCTTTTCCAACATGTCCTCACAGATCTCACTATTGCCAAAATATCCTAATTTAACAAAGAATGTCCGAACTTCCAAAAGCTCCTCACTTTCCCAAACATGTCCTCATCATCCAAACTTGTCTTTTCTAATATGTTCCGGTTTTCAGAAACCTACTCAATATTCCAAAACGCCCGATCTTTTTAACAAAAGTCCTCACACATCACAAATACAAATGTTTTTACAAATATTCTAGTTTTCTAAATATGTCCTTTTTCCACAATAAACACTTTTTTAGGTCTGAAATCTTAAATTTATCTTCCCAAAATAGTCATAGAAGAGAACACAAACACATTTACTTTCACATCAAAGATGGTAAATTTAAAACTACCATTAAAAGCATTGTTGACACATAATGACACCAAATCAACAACCTAAGTGATGAAGTGGAAATAACACTTGAGAGAAACTTCAAAGTAAGAGCCTTTTAGTTCTGGCAGTTCTCTGTTCATTGTTTACATGAAGGGCCAGCTTTTAGTACAATGAGCAGCAGCACTTAGATGTTTGGGTTCTGTCTGATAATGTAGACAAAGCAGGATCTTTTAAACATAAAGTGTTTGAATTGTAGATATAAACTCAGTCCTCTGTCAGCTCTGTTAGTGAGGGGAAGTTTAAGAACCCTCATGCTGTTGTTATCCTGATGCTGGACCACTAATGATGGCAGCATGGCTAACTGTCGGAGAAGAGTCCAAGCAGACACTCAGTCTATTTTAGGTTTCTGAGAATGAAACAAACAAAAGATAGAAAAACAAATGACTTAAAGCAACAAGAAGAGTGAAACTAAATGTCAAACGAATGAGTAACGGTTTGTTTTTAGCCGTGCTAAAAGGGTCGGCCCACCACTTTAGTCCAAAACTTTGGCTGATGACCAAAAAACTGCAGAGATAATGACTTTCCCATCAGCCCAGCACTCGTTAGCTAATGTTAGCATGCTAACACGCTAAATTAAGATGTTAGAAACGGTGCACTATACCCGCTAAACATCAGCATGTTAGCATGCTAACACGCTAAATGAAGATGATGAAAATGGTGCGTTGAACCAGCATGCTTATTATGCTGAACTAACATGACAGAAATGATGCGCTATATCCGCTAAACATCAGCATGTTAGCATGCTAACAAGCTAAATTAAGATGTTGAAAATTGTGCACTATACTCGCTAAATATCACCATGTTAGCATGCATATTTTATTGAAATGTTATTTTTGTCATGAATACTTTCACACAAAACACCAATATTACACAGTGAAAAGTGACATATTATTTCTTATTGCAGGACCGGGTTGATTTTTCTGGGCTTTCAACATGTTTTTTTTTTACAAAACAACAACGTGGACGCCAAATCGTCCTAGTCAAGACAGGAAGCTTAATTACTCCTTCCAAACGAGACAAAATCAGCACATACCAGATCTACTCCTTCTGTTGTTGCCTTTCACAATAAAAGCCCAAGACATATAATATACGTCTGCAAGTTTTTTCCGCATTTTTGTGTTGTTTGATTGTCACAAATCAGCTACCAAAGGATATTTCTGGATTTATTTATGGCGCAAAACAAGAAGAGGACGCTAAAAGCTTTTACTAAAGGCATGAGCAGATGACAAAACGGCCAACATCCTCCTCTGGGTGGAGGGTAAACAGAGAGGATAATGAAAAATGTAGTCTTGCTATGTTCATTATTTTATGCCAAAAGCATCACAATCAATTCGTACGTGTTTGAAAATGCTGCATTCATGAAAAAAAGTGTTTCCCTGCTTGTTTTTATGTGACATTTTCTCATAAATCACAAACCACCCGGCAGGACTCGTGTGTCCTCCCATGAAACCCTACGGTCCCCAGAGGCTGCAAACCAGAATGTGTGTGTGTGTGTGTGTGTGTGTGTGTGTGTGTGTGTGTGTGTGTGTGTGTGTGTGTGTGTGTGTGTGTGTGTGGGCGGAGTGAAACAGGGACATGGAGGACACGTGTTAGGGCAGTAAATCAGAGGAGGGGGGGGCACAGAGTGATGGACAGAGGAAAAAGAACAGAGACAGATGGAGGGATTGTAAAAGAAGATGAACTGATGAGGATTCATTACTTGTCACATGGATGAAGAGTTCAAAGAAGGGAACGTTCCTCCTCCTCCTCTTCCTCCTCCTCCTCCTCCTCCTCTAGATGACGTTCTCTGACATTGATGAGCCGGTCGTGTTTACTGTGGTGTTGCTCGTGGCCACAGAGGGGGCGTCCACCTTCTCTCTTCCTTCATCATCGTTCTTCACAGAGCAAATGGATTCAATGCTTCCTTGACTCCTTTTCTCCCTCCCTTACTTCCTACCTTTCAGACCATCATTTCCTATCTCCTCTCCTTCACTTCCTCTTTCCTTCCCTACCTCCCTTTCTTCCTCCTTTCTTCCACCTCCTCCTCATCTTTTCTATAACTCCTAATTTTCTTCCCCACCTTTTCTTACCTCTCTCTGCTCCCTCTTTCTCACTACATCCTACTTTCCTTTCTACCATCCTTTACTCTTTCCTCATTTCCTTCCTCCTCCTGTTGTTTTCTACATCTCCTTGTTTCCTTTCTCATCTCCTCCCCTCCCTCTCCTCTTTCCTTCCCTACCTCACTTTCTTTCTCCCTACTTCCTCCCCACCTCATCGTCCATCCTAACCCCCTTCTTTCCTTTCCTTTCGTCCTCTCCATCCCTCCTCCTAGAGCTCGTATATAGTGTGTGTGTGTGTGTGTGTGTGTGTGTGTGTGTGTGTGTGTGTGTGTGTGTGTGTGTGTGTGTGTGTGTGTGTGTGTGTAGTCATGGTACTCTCATTAAAAGAGAAAATGATGTGAGACAATAAAACACACACAGAGAGACAACAGTCAATAATTAACTGGTGTTTCTTCCCCATCGTTAATCCTAGTGTGTTTATGAATCTGTGTGATGTGTGTGTGTGTGTGTGTGTGTGTGCTGGTACTTATCAACACACACACACACACACACACACACACACACACACACACACACACACACACACACACAGTGGGGGCCATTAAACAGCGCTGGCTGGCGAGGCCTCATCCCAGCGGGGCGGCTGCAGCTCTTTGGTGATAACGTATGCGTGTAAACGGATACACGTGTTGCTCTCAGGCGTCCGCTGGGAAACATGACCACAGCGCTGCTCGCCGTCACGCCTCCTCACCTCCACACCTCCACGCCTCCACAGCCTCCACGCCTCCACGCCTGTGTGGTCACTTACATTCAAAAAATAAAACCAAACGCTTCTAATGAACAAACTAAAAATATAAAAAAAAATACAAAAAAACATTTAAAAAGCACTAACGCGATGACATCACATCAAAGCCAATCTGTAAAAAATGGATTTTAGACTTCACCAAAAAAAAAGTGCCACGAGTGCCACGATGCATTCAGGTGCACTGACCAAGCGTCAGTGTTTGATGAGTTTGAGGGGAAAACAGGTGCGCTTTTTAAACATTTTCTCCATCTGTTAACCCTGTCTCCGAGGATTTAGATTTATAAAACACTAATTTGTTTTGCAAGTTACATTTTTTGAAGGACATTCAGTGCACTTGGTCCTGCGTGTGGTTTGGTTGGGTGATTAAAGTGAGGGGGAAGATGCTGGTTTTGGTCCAATGTTGCTAAAAACACTGTTCTTTCCAATACTAAACCAAAACTACAATCTTTCCTGATCAAAGTGTTGCATAACATGTCTAAATATTATGAGTACTTCAGTTTCTGTAAGTGCATGTTTAATGAGAACAAATTAAATGTGTTCATTAAATCTGTTTTGAAAGCTTTTTCTAATTATGTTGATTAAAAAATATAATTAGTGTGTCATTATGTTTCTCTCAAAATCAATTTTAGTAGTACTGTTTTTGTGTGTGTGTGTTCTTTCTAAGAGGAAGGGTTGTTTCTGCTCATCTGTCAACGTTCTCTCCATCCGCTGAGCGACTGCAGCTTCAGTTTACAGGAGACGAGCCGGCTGACAGCGATCACTCCATCAGGTTGACTTCAGCGTAATCAATCAGAGAACGCCACAGAGTCGGAGAACCGCCGGCCTGAACGCTGAGCGTCAGTCAGAGGACAGGAAACATCAGTACAAGTCTGTGTTCTGGTAATACACTTTTATTTGAATGAATGTTTCAGGTTTAGATTAACTACTGTTTTCTCATGCTTATTTTTTATAATTAAGAAAAAATTATATAATAATAAATTGTGTTTTATGTACAAAAAGTGTTTGTTACTTACAATAAGTATGTTTGTTACATAAAAGATGTGCATTATTTTTACGTAAAAAAGAATGTGTGTACGTTAAATAGGTATGTTTGTAAAATGTTTGTATGTAAAATAATTATGTTTGTTACAAAAAATAAGAATGTTTGTTATAAGTTTTGGTAAAATAACTATTTGTTACACATTAGCTTTGTTAGATAAAATAACTATGTTCGTAATGCAAAATAAGTACGTTTGTTACAAAAGATACATGTTGACAAGTATGTTTGTTGTGTATTATAAGCATGTTTGTTACATAAGCATGTTTGTTGTGTATTATAAGCATGTTTGTTACATAAGCATGTTTGTTGAGTAATATAAGTATCAAAAATGACATGTGTCTGTCGAGTTAAATAAGCATGTTTGTTACATAACACAAGTATGTTTGTTGTGTAATATAAGTATGTTTTTCATATAAAATAAGTTTGTTTGTTACATTAAAGATGTGCTTTATTTTGACCGAAAACAAGTTTGTATCGAGGAATATAAAGTTAAATAAGTATGTTTGTTGAGTAAAATAACCTAAAATAAGTGTTTGTCACATGACTTGTATATGTGGCATTAGTAAAGTAAGATGAACAGAGGTCTCCTGGGTGAAAGTCAGTTTTATCAGGTAAACTTACACTTTCACCCAGTTTGGGTCAAAATATTGACAAATACTGTGATACCTTTGTTTTAATGCAGTGATAATGTTGTTGTTTTGAATGTAACTTCTACAGTAATCGATAATTTCATCAAGTTTTACGATGAAGAAATGCTTTGTATAATGTTTAAATTACACCAAAGAGACATTTCTCTTTAAACTTCTCTGCCGGTTCCATTTAAATAAATAACAGTTCAAAGTCAAATAATCCAATATTCAAGTAAAAAGATGCAAGAAATAGTCCAAAACAATGAAATCAGATTTCTTCTTTCCTCCTCCATTAATCATCCACGACTCCTCAGATTTCTTCGACCACTAATGGATCTCTACTGTGATCTATATGGTTCACATGTTCAATCCCCAAACGCACATCCATCAGTGGAAAACTCACCGCTCAACAACATAACGACCGATTTAACAGCATTTCCCAACCACAACTCAACTGAGCTTTTCTCTTTTCCTTTTCTGCACAATCTAAAGTGAATCTACAGAACATCACGGAAAATAAGTTAAATGACGGTCTTTTTTTCTTTTTTTTGATGATGATAGAGTTCAATGTTGTCGTTTTTGCAGGCGTTTGCCTCATGAGCAGCTTTAGAAACCAGGACTTGCACCAAACTCGGTGCACAAAAAGGACTTTTTTTTGCACAAGAAGAAGAAAGCCTGAGATCCTGGACATAAATGTAATATCATCCAACCAATAATCCCTCCAACCCTCCCAGTCACAGGTTCCGAGCGCAGCGTTCGGTGGGTGGAGATATTAAAAAATGTGGTCGGAGTGATAAATTATTGGATGTGGGTCACCAGCTGTCAGCTATGGGTGGGGGGGGACACAGTGCATCATTACGCCGCTGATATGATTTGTTTTTAAGATGAGAGCTCTGAAAATTGAAATTGGATTCTGGCTCGTTTTCCAGCCTGATCTTCATCACAGACGGAGCTCGGTCTGAGAAAAGTTCCAGACGTGCGTCATTGTTTCTGAAGATAATGTTACAGTAGATGTCCAGTGTGAAGCTACAGCTGCACACACACACACACACACACACACACACACACACACACACACACACACACACACACACACACACACAGCACATCATCTCAGGAGAAGTTGAGAGAAGCCGAGCAGCAATTCTGCTGGAGATGATGCTTTAATATTTGAAGAGGGATCCGCTCTGTTCTCCTGATCACGGAGAGGATGAGCAGGTGTGTGTGTGTGTGTGTGTGTGTGTGTGTGTGTGTGTGTGTGTGTGTGTGTGTGTGTGTGTGTTAAAGTGGCACTCTGCCCTGTTGTCTCTCGCTCATTAAACAGCATTAAAACACTGTTTGATGGAAACCACTTATCTCCAAAGTGGTTTGTATTTCAGGGAGGAAGTTGCAGCTTGAAATCATATTTCAAACATCTAACATTATATATTAGAATATGTATTAAAATACTAGCATGCAACATGTATGTACATATTCAAAATTAGACTGTAATCAGAGTTTATGATTTCAGTTTTGGGGGGATTTCAATCAATAAGCCCATTTCAAACTTTGTTGTAGAGTAAATTTAAATATAATTAGTCACAAATCACCCAGAACTCGCAGCCACGTGGTTTCCATCGAACGCTGACGTTTCACTTTATTCCCAGTGTTCCCAGTGTTCCCAGTACAGGAGCTGTGGCCTGAGAGTCCACCAGCGTGCGCGTTCCTCCCTGCACGCACATGCTGGGAAGCCACGCGTGTGCATGCGTGACTGATGCCACAGATGTGTGCGTGCCCGTGTGCGTGACCCCCTCATATCATATGTATCACACAGTGAGCATGTGCGCGTGCATGCGTTTGACTGACACACTGACCTCTCCGTCTCTCCGGGTGTCTCTCTCTCTCTCTCTCTCTCTCTCCCGCACAGCCCGCAGGCGGCCACACGGTCCCCGGTGACAGAGGGTGGAGGTTGTGAGTTTAAATCCCCATCCTCTGGTCCTCTGGTCCTCTGGTCCTCCTCCTCCTCTCTCCTCCTCTCTCTGGTGTATCTATAGGACACTGAAGCCTCGGCAGCTCTCCTCTTAGTTTTCACGCATCTGAGGACACAAATCCGACAATTCCTCTTCAGACATCCACGTCACCGTCACTGAGGATCAACGGGACCGCCGGTCAGCTGGCCACGTGTCCCGCGGGATGAGGCACATGGAACCGTCCTCAACAAGAACCACAAAGAGGATCCTCATAGTTCAGGTTTAAAGCTCCTCTCTCTCTCTTCTCTCTCTCTCTCCCTCCTCTCTCCTCTCTCTCTCTCTCTCTCTCTCTCTCTCTCTCTCTCTCTCTCTCTCTCTCTCTCTCTCTCTCTCTCTCTCTCTCTCTCTCTCTCTCTCTCTCTCTCTCTCTCTTCTCTCTCTCTCTCTCTCTCTCTCTCTCTCTCTCTCTCTCTCTGTCTCTCTCTCTCTCCTCTCTCTCTCTCTCTCTCTCTCTCTCTCTCTCTCTCTCTCTCTTCTCTCTCTCTCCTCTCTCTCTCTCTCTCTCTCTCTCTCTCTCTCTCTCTCCGCTCTCTCCGGACACCCACACGAGACTGAAGCTTTACGCACGGCGCGTAAAGAGCCCAGCGGAGGACCAGACGAGAGGGAGGACGCAGGGAGCGTAAAGAGCCCAGCGGAGGACCAGAGGAGGGAGGAGGGAGAGGGGAGGAGAGGGAGGAGGGAGGAGGGAGGGGGGAGGGGAGGGAGGGGAGGAGGAGAGGGAGGAGAGGGGGGGAGGGGGGAGGGAGAGGAGGAGGGAGGAGGGGGGGAGGGAGGAGGAGGAGGAGGGGAGGGGGAGGAGGAGGAGGAGAGGGGGGAGGAGGGAGGGAGGGAGGAGGAGGGAGGAGGAGGAGGAGGGGGAGGGAGGAGGAGGGAGGAGAGGAGGGGAGGGGGAGGAGGAGGGAGGGGAGGGGGAGGAGGAGGAGGGAGGAGGGGGAGGGAGGAGGAGGAGGAGGGGAGGGGGAGGGAGGGAAGGGGAGGAGAGGGGGAGGAGGGAGGGGGTGAGGGGGAGGGATACCCGGGAGGAGAGGAGGAGGGTGTCCTTGGGGGAGAGGGAGGACTTAAGGAAGGGCTCCTGAGAGGAGGGAGGGAGGGAGTGGACTGATGAGGAGGGGGGGGAGAGGGAGGTGGAGAGAGGAGAGGGAGGGATGGAGGAGAGGAGAGGGCCTGAGGAGGGGAGGAGTGGGAGGATGGGAGGGAGGGAGGGGGAGGAGGGGGAGGGGAGGAGGGGGAGGGAGGAGGGGGGAGGGAGGAGAGAAGAGGGGGGGAGGGGGAGGAAGGGGAGGAGAGGGAGGGGAGAGGGTTTGTTTTCCTGTATGTGGGGGGTGGAGGTGAACTGAGGGAGGGAGAGGAGGAGAGGAGGAGTTGGTGGGTTTAGAGGGAGAAATGTTTTTAAAGAAATAGAAGGTGGAAAAGAATGAGAAGGAGGGATGGAATAAAAGAAAAGGAGGAAGAGAGAGGGGAAAAAGCTGAGTAGGAGGTGAAGGAGATGGGGGAGGAGGGGGAGAGGGTGGAAGTGAAGAGGAAAGACAGGGTGTGAGGAAAGGGGAGACTACATGTCCTCACTTCTTAACACAAGTCCTCTGCCAATCCTTTCAGTGTGTGTGTGTGTGTGTGTGTGTGTGTGTGTGTGTGTGTGTGTGTGTGTGTGTGTGTGTGTGTGTGTGTGTGTGTGTGTGTGTGTGTGTGTGTGTGTGTGTGAGAGAGAGAGAGAGAGAGATGTGTGTTTCTTATTCACAACAGTTATTACAGATATCATTTGCTTCATTGAGGTTAACAGTAGGTGGCGTTGATTCTGCAGGTCAGGTGCACAAATTTAGAAAAATGAATGAATGAATGGAAATGTGTGTGTGTGTGTGTGTGTGTGTGTGTGTGTGTGTGTGTGTGTGTGTGTGTGTGTGTGTGTGTGTGTGTGTGTGTGTGTGTGTGTGTGTGTGTGTGTGTGTGTGTGTGTGTGTGTGTGTTTTATTATGTCATTTTTCCAGGAGGTGTGTCTGCAACAATCATGGAGCAATTTTCTGTCCAACCAGGACACTGGTGTGGCCTCACATGGCCGGCCCGCTGCCACGGAAACCAGACGGAACGCCCTGGAGCTGCACTCAGGCTGCTGATGAGGTCAGAGTGTAACGTTTGACCCGGAGGCCGCGTTGTTGTCCCGGTGTTAGTGACTCCAGCTCGTCAGGTTCAACACTGACGGCCTGTGAATGCATTGAACACACCACGCAGTGAGTTCAGCTCGTGGACAGAACAACCAGGCTGGCTGCTTGAATCAGCCCGTGCAGTGACGCGTGGAGGCAGCAGTGGACGGAGTCGTTGAGCTCCCTCGTCTCCAGTCCTGCACTTCATCACGTTCACTCTCGGAGCGTCTCAGCGAGCCGAGGACAAACTCCACCAGGACCAAACGGAGGTCAAGCGGTTGGGTGGAGGGTTCTGAGCGCCGGCGTCCCGGTTTGAAACGGGTCTGGAATGTAAAAGGACGGAACTGATGTTTCTGCATGAAGGAGGTCATGAGTGAGAAACAAACTGACGCTGTGACTCTCTGCTGACCCTCCATGCAGAGATCATGTGACTGTGAGCGACATTCACCGAGTCACACTTCTGTGTTCAGAGGAAATGTACGGTTGCCCCTAGTTACACGTATTGTGTGTTTTTTTAAATAAACTTCCAAGATAGGTTGACTTAGTTTTTAGTTTCTCCTGCACAAGAAAACTACTGGAAAATAAGTTTGTTTGTTATTTATCAAAACTACAGTAAAATAACTCAACATTGATTTAGTTCCTCACAAACAGTGGTCTCCTGGGTGAACGTCCTGTGTTTGTTTGACCCCAGGAGTCATGTTAACACAGGAGTCATGTTAACACAGGAGTCATGTTAACATAGGAGTCATGTTAACACAGGAGTCATGTTAACACAGGAGTCATGTTAACATAGGAGTCATGTTAACATAGGAGTCATGTTAACACAGGAGTCATGTTAACATAGGAGTCATGTTAACATAGGAGTCATGTTAACACAGGAGTCATGTTAACACAGGAGTCATGTTAACATAGGAGTCATGTTAACACAGGAGTCATGTTAACATAGGAGTCATGTTAACATAGGTGTCATGTTAACATAGGAGTCATGTTAACATAGGTGTCATGTTAACATAGGAGTCATGTTAACACAGGAGTCATGTTAACACAGGTGTCATGTTAACATAGGAGTCATGTTAACACAGGTGTCATGGTAACATAGGAGTCATGTTAACACAGGTGTCATGTTAACATAGGAGTCATGTTAACATAGGAGTCATGTTAACACAGGAGTCATGTTAACATAGGAGTCATGTTAACAAAGGAGTCATGTTAACATCATGTTAACACAGGTGTCATGTTAACACAGGAGTCATGTTAACACAGGAGTCATGTTAACATAGGAGTCATGTTAACATAGGAGTCATGTTAACATAGGTGTCATGTTAACACAGGAGTCATGTTAACATAGGAGTCATGTTAACACAGGAGTCATGTTAACATAGGAGTCATGTTAACACAGGAGTCATGTTAACATAGGAGTCATGTTAACATAGGAGTCATGTTAACATAGGAGTCATGTTAACAAAGGTGTCGCCAAATCAACCTCAACTGAAATGTTAAAGATTATAACTTGACATTAATATGACAAAAATAATCCAAATAGGGGACAAAACATTGTAAAATAACAACATAAATATGTGAATGAAGTAAAACCAAAACAGACCAGATTTTAGTAAGATTAGAAATATATGAGGTTCAGTAAAACAAATCAACATAAACACATAATATATATGCTGTAAAAAAAAAAACTTTATTAAGCCATACTCATGTTTATTAATGAGTCGGATTAAAGCTGCCCTACGCTGCTCCTTCACAATAAAAGCCCCCCCTGAAGACCCTGGTGATGAAAGTCAACGTGACACTCCTACAGGAATCTGAAGAATGTGGACTCCACCAGACATCAACCAGTCATGTGTGAGTGTCGTCAGGAAGCATGGCTCCCATCTACTGCTGTGTGTGTGTGTGTGTGTGTGTGTGTGTGTGTGTGTGTGTGTGTGTGTGTGTGTGTGTGTGTGGTGTGTGTGTGTGTGTGTGGATGGGTGAATGTGTTGCGTGCTGTAATGACTCTCCAGCTTTGCGTCCAGATGTTCGCTGGTGCATGAAGCGTGTGTGTTGAGCATGTAGTCGTTATGTGGAAGTGTGAAAGTGAGGTCGTGGTGAATCCATAACATTCACGACAGGGATTCAGATTCCCATCATGCCGCAGGAGTCTCGATATTTCTCGGAGAGGACATTATCTTTAGTTTGTAATATCTTGTCATGATCATAATAATCTGCTCTCAGTATAGATGATGTACATGTTTCCATTATGACATTTTTACTCCCTGACTTTTCTCACCTTTTTCTGCATACTGTCTTCATAATTTAGTATTTTCCTGTTATTATACTTTATACTTCTACTCTACTACATCTCAGAGGCAAATATTGTACTTTAATACTCAGCTACATTTATTCACAACTTAAGTTACTTTACAGATTCAGATTTTTTTACAACAATACAATACAATAAACCAATAAATGATGATGTATTGTTAAATATTAAACTACCAGCAGTGTATAAAGTCATTAAAATGAGCTCCACCTTTACCTACCACATTAATGCATCAAAAATAAGAATACATTAATGTCACACTTTTACTTTTTGGTATTTTGAGTATATTTTGATACTAATACTTTCTGTAAGTAGGAAGCAAGATGTTTTACTTGTAACAAAGTATTTCTACACTACACAGACAAGCCAAAGGTAGAGAAAAACATTTTAAATAACACAGGCTGTTCCAATACAGCGTTCCTAGCTATACCTAAAAACAGCAATGCGCTGATGTCATAGATATCCCACAAGATTAATTTGTATGTAATGCACATAATCAAGAACCAGGAAACAGGAATCAAACACCCGTCTTTTAGCCAGGAGACCGCTGTTCATGCCTTTTATGACACGTGAAGTAAACGTTGATTTATTTGTTACGTAACTCGTACTTAAGTAACGCCACCTCTGTCATTTTTTGGAAACAAACAACGATATTTTCCTGAACCTAGCTAAGTTGTTTCCTGTGAAATTGGAAGTTTATTTTGAAAAGACAGTATTCATGTAGAAGCTGAATTTTCGTAGCAAACGAGTCCCTTTTTGTAAGATATCCTAAGAAAATTTGTAAAACAATACGTTAAATAGTAACAATCTAAAACAAGGTAACCCACAGAAATCTACATGAAATGACCAGAACCTCTTAATAATGAACCACCACGTTAAGAGGTTGTTTTCATTTCACATATTTCTGTGAGATCAGATTAATTCAAGCCTGTTTGTGGCTAAAACAAGTACTTTTAATAGACCAACATTAAGTTGCCCGCTACGAAAACATCACAGGCGTTGCTGCCAATTAAATAAATCCCAATTAGACACAAAAACAAGAGACCAAAGTAACCAAAGTTACCCTTAAAGTTAAAGACCTTCCACCACCGTCCACTGCACAGAAACACAACCAACGTCTTCAGCGAGGAAGATGAGGGTAATCTCAGCCCTTCCTCATCCTCATACATCCAACATGTCTCCCACATTGTTCTGTGATAGATTATTCAACAGCTCGTGAGTTGACCTCATTAAAGGGTTCCATTAAGGAGCACCATCCTCTGGGTGGTTAGTGAGATGAGCTCAGCCTCTGTGTTTAATTAATCATGGTACTCTGCAACACGGAGGCACCGTTACCGCTCACATCCATGACAACTGAAGCCTCCGCGTCCTCTCCCGTGTGTGAGCCGAGCATCTAACTCACGGCTCAGGGATGATTTATTAATCTCCTCTGGTGTTTGCATGAAGCTGTAAATGCTTACATTTACTCACAACCAATGTGACGTTTACAGAGGCCACATCAGTTTGGTGAAAAAACTAATTGCATTTTCTCATGACAAAAAAAGTAAAAGTAAAATCAACATGTGCCATCTCTATAAATGGTCCCAGTGCAACCATGCCTCAGCTAACCCATGTCTGGAGGACAAAATGTCTTCCATTGACACCCATGTTAGTGTCACCCATGGTTCATCATTCACCATTGGGAGCCCACAACATCTATTGGCTTAGACGCTGCCTCTAGTGGCCGTAGTTATTATGACAGGAGTGAAGGAGGAAGTCAGGTGGCGAAGTACAAAGAGCGACAAAAGTCTCCAAAGGGAGGAGGTCATGGAGGACGGGCGGGTGAAACAAACACAGGACTTTCACCCAGGAGAAACGAAAACTCAACCATGACTTATTTCAACTTTAGCTAAGTTTCATAACGAAGGTATTTATTTTAAACCATAAAAACAAAGGAACTTTTCCTAAACCTAACATTAGTTTGGTCTCAATTCACATCGTTAACCACGTCCTGAAAACTGAGACTGTTTCACAAC
Organism: Anoplopoma fimbria; assembly: GCF_027596085.1. NCBI lineage: Eukaryota > Metazoa > Chordata > Actinopteri > Perciformes > Anoplopomatidae > Anoplopoma > Anoplopoma fimbria. Next base: position 1,113,765 of record NC_072455.1, on the reverse strand, counting down.
ATGCCCTATACATGAAGCTCCATAATGCTGACTATGATAATGGCCTTTTACTGGGATGTTGACATTTGAAATGGGTGACAAAAAACGAGCTAACGTGACCAGCTAGTGCCAATTAGCAAACTAGCTAGCTGATAGCAGTTTTGCCCTCTTCAAAAAGTCTTAATTAAATGAAATGATGTACAATCCGAATAGAAAGAAGCTACTATGACCTACTAGCGTTAGCAAGTTTACAGCTAGCCATTAGCTCCCCAACTGCAGTATTTAACCAACTAGCCTTCTAGCATAGCATATTTCACAAGGGTGAATGCATGAACTTTGATATTCTGGTGAGAGGAAGTGAACTTTTTGTCTTCCTTTTAATAAAAAAAGTGTTGTTTCTCTGTTGGCTATATTTTAGTTCGCTTTTGGGACCTGAACTGTAATTGAATTGCTATTTAAAATGCATTGCAGCGAGATGATTAATAATCTAACCTTTGTTACCCAGACATGCTCAGTGTCACTGAATTAGCTGTGTGTCTCTTCCAATCATTTCCTGTCTTATTCGTCCACTTTCAGAACAAACACCAACAAATCCACTGTGGTGAAACTCTGCGGTTGCTGACGCTGCATGAAGTTGAAGGACTGGATCCTCTCAGCTTCACAGCGTCCAGTCAGAAGACTGATTACACTTGTCAGGACCACCAGCAGAGTGTGAATAGCAGACTTAAGGCTTCAGCTACCAGCTCACACATACACACTCCCACTCTCTTACATAATGCCGGTCATACACAGTCTGAATCAAACTGAGAGCTTTTTTTGGTTGCTTTAATATCCATCAGTCAGTTCTGGGGAATTTCATTTCCCACGGTTGTCATAAACTCTCCCACAGGCCAACACCCAACACACTCCGTCTCCACACACACACATTTTAACAGGCACACTCCGGTAGAGCTTGTGAAAACTTTGCAACGTGTCCGCGGTCTATATTTATCACTGTGGCGGTGCAGCCGAGTCTTTTCCTCGTCAGCATTTGAAGCCTCGCCGTAATGAGGCTGCCAGTCACAGAGTCTGGGATTTAAGAAACACGGAGAGAAGACGCTCGACTGATGAAGATGACAGCCGCCTGGGAGAGCAGCGAGGGGAGGCAGACGCACGACAGCAAGAGAGGGAAAATACTTTTTCTTTTCAACAGCTACAATATGCAACTTTCTGCCTGAAGCAATATGGTGTTTTGTCAAGTGGAGTCCTTCCTCCCACTCAGCGGAGAGAGAGAGCGAGGTGTCAACTGGAAAACGAGAGCATCCTGTCTGCACAGAACAGGATGTGAAGCAACTGGAAGTCCTTTCTTATCGTTTAGTTCTGACCTTTTAATCCTAAACTGGACTCTGTCAACCTCAGTTGTGCTAAGAGCTGAATGATATCATGCTAACGTATTCATGCAAAAGATGCTTCAAAAACTCCCATTGGCAAAGCGAGTTGGGCAAAATGAGAAAAAATGGATTCAATGCAGACGTCGAGCTCCTGCTGTTGCTCTTGCTGTTAAATGAGGAGGAGGGTCAATGTATACAGGTCAATGTATACAGGTCAATGTATACAGGTCAATGTATACAGGTCAATGTATACAGGTCAATGTATACAGGTCAATGTATACAAGTCAATGTATACAGGTCAATGTATACAAGTCAATGTATACAGGTCAATGTATACAGGTCAATGTATACAAGTCAATGTATACAGGTCAATGTATACAAGTCTACAGGTCAATGTATACAGGTCAATGTATACAGGTCAATGTATACAGGTCAATGTATACAGGTCAATGTATACAGGTCAATGTATACAGGTCAATGTATACAGGTCTACAGGTCAATGTATACAAGTCAATGTATACAGGTCAATGTATACAGGTCAATGTATACAGGTCAATGTATACAGGTCTACAGGTCAATGTATACAGGTCAATGTATACAAGTCAATGTATACAGGTCAATGTATACAGGTCAATGTATACAGGTCAATGTATACAGGTCAATGTATACAGGTCAATGTATACAGGGTATACAGGTCAATGTATACAGGTCAATACAGGTCAATGTATACAGGTCAATACAGGTCAATAATACAGGTCAATGTATACAGGTCATCGTAATTAAAAAAATGCCCTAAAGCATCCCCTGCTTTATGGTCTGTTTGACTCTAAATGGAGCATCATTTACTAAATGAACATCATGCTGTATTGAAGAAGACTTGAAACTAGAGATTGAGACCATAAACTCATGTTTACAATGTTTACTGAGGGAATAAATCAAGAGAGAAGTAGAGTCATTTTCTCATAGACTTCTATACAACCAGAGGAGTCGCCCCCTGCTGGACAGTAGAGAGAATGCAGCTTTAAGACACTTCCACATTGGCTTCATTCGGCCATGAAAATATTTAAAGTCTGAAAATGGCCTGAAAGACGCGACTGTATCTAGACTGTGTCTAAATCATCGAAAAGAAACTAACAACAAATAAACAACATTTGAATGTATAAATGTTAGTTTCTATGTGGGATTCTTAGCCACATGAGAGTTAATTAAATGTTTGGACTGTTGGTCGAAAAAAACAAAACAGAGTTTGAATAACAGCATTATTATTACCAGCCAAAAGAACCCAGATTACAAATGCAAATGTCATGGACTCCCCTCAAGGCTTTACTTAGTCGCTTGTATTACTTCTGGTGGGGGAGATATTGGCTTGCTTTTATTATTTATTGGCGTGTCTGGGTCTCATGCTTTGTGTAACTGAATACTGTTTACATGCTGCATATTACTGTGGAGATGTTTTTCCCCTCAACAAACAGCTATGGGGAGGAAATGGAACCTTTTCAATGACTTCAGTTCTAGCATTTACTTCCAGCCTGATAACAAGTGCCATTCATCCAGGAGATGTTTTGCTCAGCGTGCACACTGGTTCTCAGAGAGCGGGATGTTTTCCCATCAGTGAAAAGAAGCAGAGGAGGACGGAATCAAACATTATGCTTGTCAGCAGCAAATTTGCCATTAAAATGATGCGTGTGAAGCAGATGGCCTGCAGGCTGGTTTCATTTCCATAAAGACAAACATGAGCAGAGAGCAGTTTGTTCTCTGGAAATAACTGTTTCCACACAAGTCATCCTTGTTGCTGTAAACTGATGATGAACCCAACTTCTCACGCTTTATAAAAAGCAATCAGGCGTCTTAAAACGTGTATCTAGTGGCATCTGGGACGGAGAAGAAAGAAACCCACGGACGAAACCATAAGGGTTTGGTTTTGATCAATTATCACGTATCTAATGTCATATTATTTGAGTGAAGAAGAACCAAAAATCTGTACAAAAAACATGAATTCATGATAAACAATTCAGTATCAAATGATTGTTTTACTGTGAGAAGGTAATGATATACAAGTACAAATTCATCTTATTCTCTTACATTTAATCCCAGAGGATTAGCATCCAGTCTCTATATTACCGTATAAAACTATACACATGATAACTTGTGCACACAAAAGTACTTGGTTAGGTTTACTGAAAGATCATGGTTTGGGTTGAATAGGTATGTTTGTAACCTAATTTCAGTTGGGTAGCCTGTGACACATATGTGATGTAAGTTAAGTATGTACCGTTACATAAAATAAGAAAAAATGACTTTTGGTTTCACTCGGGACAGGAACAATGGTTACCTTGGTGAAATTCGTGTGTTTGTTCGACTCGTCCAACCACCCCGACCCTCCTGCTGGATAAATATCGTGTGAACAAGATTATTAATAGTGTTTGATTGTTTGTCAATTCAAAACAGATTTATTTTTAGTTTAGAGGTAGATTAATTACAATTTTGTTGCATATTTATTCTCATTATTATCTACTAAAGATATCTTCCTTTTTTGCAAGCGTTTTGGTACATTTTGTAAACATTTTAAATAAAACTAATGTAAGAAATTTTAAGTGAAGAGGTAATAAATGAAACACCAAAGTATGGTTTACGTTTGGTACAATCTTGTCATTTGCAAGTGTCTTCATCATTTCAAGTGTTTATTGGAAAACAAAGTGTTATTCCTAACACCATACCATAATTGTAATTACTTCTAATAATTGGAATTATTTCTAATAATTATAATTATTTCTAATAATGAAGCGGTGCGGCTCGTAGCTATACCTACAAAAAAACAACGCCCCAAAATCCATAAATATCCCACAAAATCATTTTGTGTGTTATCCACGTAACGAATGAAAGACTGTATGCATGTAACTCTGAAAAGCCACTTTTTTGGCTGTAATTTTACAGGACGAGTGTGAAGAGAAAATACTGAGTACACAGATGGAAGGAGAAGTGGTTTATTTTGCAGGAGTTGTTTGAAAGTCTTCTAAGTGCCACTTTCAGCCACGCTAGTGATGGAAAGTAGGTCAGTCCATCCACCACTCTACGCTCCCCGAAGGATAACTCCCACTGTTTTTAATGATCCCCTGATTCTTCCTGCAGCACCTCTATGTGGTCGATATTGTTTTTTTGTGTGTGAAATGTTCGTAGAACTACTGGATGGATGAAAAGCTGCCACAGATATCCATGATGCCCAGAGGACAAAGCTTTTCCGTCCAGTTCTTTTATACTTCTTTAATACTTCAGAAAACACATCAGAATGTTGGCTTCACGCCGACCTCCGTGAATCTGAGTTTGTACGATATTCAAAACATCTGAGATTTCAGCTGAAGAACAACTGTAAGATTCAAAGTAATGTTTCATGTGTAAGCGAAACACAGTGCTTTTCAAAAAACTGATTTAAAAGTAAGATTTTAAATAATGAAATAACTGCACAGTATTCCATGTAGACTGCTAAACATCCAACCTTTTGAAATCAATGAAAGCTCAACAGCTGCCTGTTATGTGTTGGTGGTTGATCACAGCTGGTAGATGAGTTTGAGCTCACGGACGTTTCCCAGTGGAACACACACACACACACACACACACACACACACACACACACACACACACACACACACACACACACACACACACACACACACACACACACACACACCTATTACATCACATAGCAAGGGATGAATTCGGTATTGGTTTCCTGTGTGTATGCAGTTTATATCAGTGCCATAAATGAATGTAAGCTAAATTTGTAAATAGACACTTCACAGACGTTGAGGAGAAGCTTGATGTTGGTGAAGCCTCCCTCCTCCACAAATATCTGCCTGTGGTGTGTTTCACATTGTGTGTGTCATGCTTGGTGACAGTAAATCAGTCTCCTAGGAGGAGAGCCTCATTCCCAGCCGCTTTGTCTGTCAACATTACACTAAATAATCTGTGTTTTTGCACGTTTTACTACAAATGTCAAGTCAAATATAATTTCCAGCGTCTTAAACTGATTTACAGGCTGATGCTTAGTGGGGACTCTGACCACACAGTGACTTGTGGGGACTTATCCATGCGACGCATAGATGAGAATTTGCTTTGCTGCCTAAAAACTAATGTTTTATTTATTATATGTATTTATTGTATATCCATTAAAGGCAATTTCATTTTAAGTGATAGTTCACCCCAGTGTCAAAAAGATATTTTTTCATCTGTATTTCTATTTATCAATCTAGATTGTTTGATGTAGGAACATGAAACTTCTCACAACAAAGTCTGTGGATTATCTTTAGTAATTGGGTCATGCTTTTTGGAAAGGGATGTTGAATTTGAGTTTTTTCAAATGTGTTTTCTTGGCGCTTTGAGAACCACAAGCCGAGTGATATACGGCAGATTTCTCAAAAACTCTGCAACTCACGCCAAAACAAACTAGATTGATAAATAAAACGACAGGTTAGAGGACAAATGTGTGTTTTTTGGGGTTGAACTATCCTTTAAAGACCTTTAGCTTACATAAAGTCAATAGAAAATTTAACTGAAACAAGATTAAAACATACTACTGCATTAGAAAATACTCAAACAAGGTGACTTGAATATTAATTGAGAGTTTCTGCAGCAGGAGAAACGTCCTTCTTCCTCTTTTGCCAAATCAATACTTCTACTGCTCGAACATCAGAATAAATATGAGCAGAGACACTTTGCTCCCCTGATAACCTCTGCAGGACGTCTGCTTTTTATTAAAGGAGACAGTCGCTAATGTTGCTGCCAACAACATCACTGCCTCTCAGCTGTATCGCCCTGAGAGTGTGAATCTCTTCGTAGTCGTGAGGCCTGAAGCCAATAAATTAATAATGATTCTTAAAGAAATCTTTCAATTATGTTCAGTTTGCAGATCATAATATTTTTCAGAGAATAACTGGAATATGATCAAATAACTGACCAAGACATCATTTGAAGGGACTTGCAATGCGTTTATACACTCTTTATATGCGCTTTTTTTCCAGATAATTCCTGGACAATTTATCCACTCAAAAGTAATATTTTGAACACAATAATAACATGAACTCCATCCATCATCCCTTTTTCAATTACAAGAAACCATGGCAGAAAGATGGAGAGCATAATTTAGATAACGGTGAAAGCATAACGAGCAACAGAGAACCAATATAAATGGAGAGTACATGTCTCTCATCGTGTCTCATATTCAAAAAGTGAATTATGTTCCAGGCTGAGGTGGATAAATAGTTTTTATAGTTTCGTGAGGATGAATGAGGAGGACAGAGGGACGGCAGAGGAATGCTTGCGCGTCACGTCTGACGCTGGTAGAGGAGTGATGGCTGAAGGTTGAGGATGATTGGAGTGTGATGGTAACCGCGGAGGACAGCGGGGAGGAGATGTGTGTAAAGAAGCATGTGTGAGGGGGGTCGAGGTAGACTACATTAAATGATAAAAACACTTTCCATTCTGGAGCTCAGATGACGAATGAATTTATCCCCAAAGCGCCTTTGAACTCATTAACTAAACTGTCAGTGGCTCTGACTCACGTTGTATAGATAATATGTAATATAAATAATGTATGACAGACAGCAGAATGAAATTATGATTGTGTCAGATCACCTCTATTATCACTTTAGTTTGCACTTGTTCACTTGACAGGGGCTTTTCTCAATTATTTTTTCTTCAGCTCATTGCTGTGGCTGTTATAGCCGTTTTAGCATTTTGAGCCCAAATCTGGTGATAATCATCATTTTTGCACTTTATTTGTACAAATTACACAAATTAAATAAAGCATGGTAATCAGTGAGCTTTATAAATGCAGGCTAGCTGTTATCAGTCTTTATGCTAAGCTAAATTTGTCAGTTGCTGGTGCTACTTTCAGTGGTATTAATCTTCTCATCAGTCCCGGCAAGAAACGAATAGAACGGACATTTCCTAAAATGTCAAACTTTTCCGTCACTGTCCGCTGCTGGAATATATGTTCGTTGTTATGTTTCTTTCACTGGAAAAACAATGGATACGAGGTAAATTAATAAAAGATAATCTTTCTAAATTGTTACTTCGTGTCTTATGAGATATTTTTACAAGTAATTGGACACATTTCATTTGTAATTTTGCATTTTCTGTCGCCTGAAAATATCGTATTTCCTGATGTGGCAGTAAAACAAACTGTTGGAGTTAAGACTTTTTGAATGAAACTCATCACATGACTTCATCATATCTCAGCATCAATGTAAAGCAAAGTACATTTTATTTATATATCCCCAAATTCACAAATGATCCTCAAAAGGCCTTACAGTAATATACATCGTCCTCCATCCTTAGAGATAATAAAAGCTACTTGTGGAGGATCTGAAGCTTCCTAGATGTGAGGCTGTGAGTTTGTGAGTCCTGCATCACAACAAGCAAAATCTGAACTTCTAGAACCTTCACACAAGGTTAAACATGATCAATTCAGTTCTGCTCCGGAGTGCTGATGACTCTGCAGCACCTGAGCTGCTCCGCTCCACTTCTGCACTCTAACATTCAGCTCCAAGGTTTGTGTTTGTGAGGAAAATACAGTCTGTTTGTAGCTCATTAATCACAGTGACAGCATGCAACAGCTGCATACAAAGCCTCAGTGTGAGACAATGAAGAAAGATGACAAGTGACTACTGTCAGGCTACAGAACAACTCCCATAAAATCTTCATCAGGAAGTGAAGAGTGGGAGCTCTCCAGGGCAGGGGAGGGTAACACATTTTATTAGATGTTTCCTGATAGCTTGCACCCTTAAATTGCCTAATTTTGTTATCAAAATTACTAATTTGTGCCCCGACACCGACCTTCATTGTGGGAAATGAAATATTTCCCTTGAATTCAGCCTTTTAATGCCCTCGAAACTAAAATGAATAATTCATTCAACCAATAAGGACTAAACTGTTTTTATCATTCTGTAAGAGTTTCTTAATCTCATTTTGGGAGGAAATTCCCTGTGTGGGAAACCAATCATGTCGTCAACCTTTCAAACTAATCAAATATCTGCCTGGTTCGACTCTGGTTTAAATCAGATGTACATACATTAAAGGTAAATGTATGACGATGCCCTGATAGCTTCAGTTCACTGCAGGACAGGAGGAAGATGTTGAGAGAACAACGGTGCTCACAGGGCTGTGATCTGGGATAAAGGTGTGTCGGCACACATTCCATTCATTAGTTGTTTGTTTCTAATCAATGCATTATTTTGCAAATCCCAATATTCTTTAAAATGTTGATTTTAAGTAGCTGAAAATACAGAGCAAGAGGGATTAATTATGATATACATTTTGACTTGTCAAAGTACAAAAAGGAGAAGTGTCACTAATGAGAATTGTCTCCTTAAATCGTGAAAGTCTGACAATGACCCAGGACGCACAATAAACTGTCAAACCCAAGGTCAGATATGACCTTTGTGCTCAAATTGATTATGAATTTATTTATTCTTTCAGTGTTTTGACGGCGACACAAGAAGATGAGACACAAGAACACTTCTGATCTACTGAGGAGTCAGAGATGAGGAAAGAGGAGAGAAGGGGAGAGACAAGTCAAGTGGACTTCTTTATTTAGCTCTCAAGGAGTCTCAGGGTCTTAAAGAGGCATTCTGGGAAATGTAGTATATCACTGCCTAACAGAGAACTAGACAGGTCGAGGGCTTGCTGAGAGGATAACCGATGCTAATGCTAGCTCATTTCCAAAGGGAGCATTAAGGTTTCATCACCACCACCGTTTGCTGATATAAAGCCGTGCATGATGGGGGATTTTGCAGCTGATATCCGTGTCGGACCGTCTTCCCAAAGTCGTCAGTGTGACGCCAGAAAATGAACATCGTCTCTCTTTTCAACGCTCACAGCTTTTCTGATTCCTGTCATTTTATTCTCCTCTTGGAGAGATGAATCCGTCAATCTGGTCATCCGTCCTCATTATTCCTCACTATTCCTTCCCCTCCCTCCATCATTATGTTGATACTAACCCTTCACTCCCATCCATTCATCCATCCATTGCTCCCTTCAGGGCTGTTTGCAAGTGAAATGACCATTGGAATGTAAAATAACACATAACCCTCATGCTGTCAGAACAGTTATATATATATATGTGTGTGTCTGAAAAATATGTCACATTTGTGGAATTAGCAGCATCCAAGCGGAGCAACACTGTGACTCACAGCTGATGTGAGACATAAACCCGGGATTATTTACACATCTCACCCATGAGGAGCTCAGCAGGAACATGTGACCCACTTTTGAAAAAACAGTCTTAAGTCTATATCATTCTTCAGATTGTATCTGTTTCATCAAATCTGCGACATGCAAACTGGGATCTGCAACAAAGGATCATTTCTCCTGACCTCTATCTGCACTTTGCATCTGATTATATATCACTATTTCCACCAGCGTTTCTTATTCACAAATCACTTTTTAACAAAAAATGCTAAATTTGGACCAAACCCAACAATAAAATGACTGTGTAAAAAGAAAATATTCACATATCACCAAATTTGGTCCAAATTTTGATCTAATCAAACATTATTGAATATAAATTATTACTTTATTCCTGCAGGTTACCAGTAGATTTTACAAATCAAACTAAAGACCAAACCAAATACTCCAAACCAAATACTCTAGGTTTTACCTCACAGAGATATTTTCCACGGTATTTTGGCTTCAAATTTGCATGTTTGTTAGGTAACTGAAGTGAGGTACGTAACGTTAAACGGGGACCCAACCAACCAACCAACCAACCAACCAACCAACCAACCAACCAACCAACCAACCAACCAACCAACCAACCAACCCCTCCTCCAGACACGTACTTCCAGTTTGGTGAGAAACGTATTTGTGATACGTTGAAAAACAGCGTAATCTGGGAAGAAAATAAGTTTCCCTTGAAACGTAACGAACAATGCAGTTTTTAGTTCCCTTTGAGAGATCGAATAACGGAAATTGCGTTTAACTATTTGCATCTATTGATGCTCTCTACAGGTAATCTTTGATTCAAAGGCTGTCCAGTCATTGGACCTCGGTTCACCTCGCTTGTTTTTCTTTGTTTCCTTTTCCTCCCAATTTCTGGATTTCTTGCCCTTCCTCTCTTCCATCTTTTTTTCTGTCTCCTCCACGCTGCTCTTCATGCTGACTTACCCAGAGGCCTTTTCACCACGTCAGACCAGCGGAGGGTCATTCTGAAGCGTGGGCATCAACTCAAACACAAAAGGCTTTTTTTCCCCTAATCGCTGAGGAGCTGACTGTTCCTCTGGATGTGAGCTTTTCCATTTTCCCCTTTTTCCCCCTGTCAGCTGTGATCAACCCCTCCGTATCTCCACCTGTCTGCTCAGTGTTTTGGGGGAACAGACTGTGCAAGCGGATTAAATTAAAGAGTGAGAGTTTTCCTTAAACCTTAGGTGAAACACATGACAAGACAGTGAGATAATGAGCACGAAAAATACATGAAAACAAAACCTGGATTTTCGCTGTTGGGTTGAAGATGGGGCCGATCTCCTCAGAGTGCATGAAGCAGCATGACACCTACTTCCATTGTTAGGACGATTATAATTCAGATTTAGGAGATTTAAACAATACAAATACAAAACCATATGGCAGAAGATTGTCCAGGCTTTCACCTGATTTCCATCCCTAAATACATACTGCATGTTTGTCAGCTCACGCTTCAACGAGTCGGCGTCTATAGATGGGGGATCGTATGGATGGATGATTCCTCAGCCATATATCAGTGTCATTCAGCCCATCTTATCTCCTTTCTCTGCTACATGTGAAGGATCACACACGACCCATTCTGCTGATGATGCAACATCAATCAAATGTGTCGGAGGGATGGAAATGCTCTTGATGAATATGACGCTGAGTTTATTGTTTTGTGCATCGACTGAAATAATAGGTACATGCAAATGTATGGTTGAACGCACGGATGGGTTTATGTTCAGATGAGGTGGAGAAAATCAGCTTGGTTAGCAAGCAGTGATGGATGTCTTGATCCGAACATATATCTCCTGTCAGACACTTGTAGGGGGACGATTTATGGGTTTCACTGGAGAATACAAAACGGATTGAAGCCGAGATAGATATATTTGCATAATCTAAGTAATCAGAGAGATTTGCTCTTTTTTTAATGCTTTTAAAACCACAATCCACAAATCCAGGACTAGATCCAGGATCAAGCAATAGTCTTTTCTATAGATTCCCCAGAACAAAGGAGTTCTCTTCATCCGGCCGAACGTCTCTCTGGTTCTTTTGAGATTTTCTAGAATCAATATAAAACACACTTTAAACTGTACTGTTAGATTTAATGGCAAAAGGTAGTAGAACTTCTGTGTTCTGGCACAAACTCTATCACAGCTTTAGTTGATAGCCACAAAGAAAATTGGAAGAAAGGAAATGAGGAGGTCAATATGACACACGTGTGTAGTTGTGTGTCTTTTTTTGGATATGTGTCATGCACCTTGAGTAACATGGCTTCCAAATTCACCACTCGGAGGTCGGCCCTTTGCAGGGTGGGGGGTCTGGCGGCAAAAGTCTCAGGGGTTCAAGGCCCAAAGAGCACTTGGTTCTAGTTGGTTTAATCCAGTTTTTGGTGGTGAACGAGTATAGACTGCAGTCACTAAAGTTAACACGAGGTTTCGTTTGCCATGTGAATAAATGGTGCGTCTTAACAAACTAACGGAAAAAGAAAGTGAGATATTATAGCAAGCAGACGGGCTATAAATGTACATTTGTTGATGAGTGGATAAAGTTGGACTCTTACCTCCAGAGGGTCGGTGTGGCTGCGGAGAAATCGATTCGTCTCACGGTTTCAAAAGAAGGTGAGAGAAGCAGTTTTTTAAAAGATTTCACTATTGACGTTTTTGCACAAAGTCGTCTCTTTGTTTTTCTCGGACGGTCATTGCGGCATCGAACACACCGCTGTTGTCGTGAGACGCAGAAGAATAATCAGTTCACAATTTATCTGAAGAAAGGAGGCGAGGACGGAGAAGAAAAAGGAAAACGTTTTCATGATCAGACTGAAATCAAAAACGCTGTTGTTACTATCTGCACTGAGAAACTGCTGTGCATTGTGGGTATTTCCTGCTGCTATCTCAGACAGAGCTGTGAAACATTACATTGAATCATATGTTCATACAATGCAACACACTCATTTAACGATTTATCACCAATCAGAGCCCGCTGGAGGGCTGTGGGCAACTTTTTATCCAGTTTATTATAAACAGGCTGGTAGGATGCCACCAGCTTTATCTCCGTGTGTGTGTGTGTGTGTGTGTGTGTGTGTGTGTGTGTGTGTGTGTGTGTGTGTGTGTGTGTGTGTGTGTGTGTGTGTGTGTGTGTGTGTGTGTGTGTGTGTGTGTGTGGGGTCTTTCATTACCATTTGAAAGCTTTGTTGTGTGTCCTACTTGTTCCTGTCGGCACACTGGCTGCTCTTACATAACGGAGCGTACGGAGCAGAGATAGAGAACAACTTTCCAATCCAGCCTTGAGCTCCAGAGAAAAACAAAGCACTTCTTCAGGATCAGTGGGAAAACGCTATGAGATCGATACCGATGTTACTGTTCCCCTGAGATCATGTCGGCTTATTAACTTGTGTATTTAATAAATAGATCCGGAGTGCGTCTGGATTTTAGAGGCCATTAGAGAGCGTAATGAATGTGATAAATCAGCTGACATTTATTACTATTGTTGCTCATTTAGTGGTTTGGATAGGAGAGGTTTACCAGAATAGAAAACTTGTTTATGTCAAACAGCTTCAGCCTTTAATATCTGCAGAAAACCTTCATGCTGTTATGGAATGTTTTCCACTGGACTGTTTCGTCTTTTGTTGTTCTATGTTCCCGAACTTTTTATTACATAAAAAGACCAAAATTAATAAAAATTTCTACCACTTACCTTTGTGGCTTGCAGTCCACCTGGACGTTGCATTTGAAGCCGTGAGAGAAAACTGCAGGCTGTCTTCTGCACTCTGTAAAAAAAAAAATATATATATATATATCAATATATATCATATATTAATATATCATTTATAGTCAGTATTCTTCTATAAGGATGCTACAACTGATCATTAAACAAAGATAAAGAGTTAAGGACAGTTCTTAAAGATGCAACTACAATATGTATCTATAATGAAGTATGAATGAAAAAGAATTGCCTAAGCAGCGCTAGTGCTCTGATAATACATTGCATTGCTAAAGCTTTTGTTTTTTAATTAACCTGATAACCAATGTCACAATAATTTATTTACTAGATTAACTACAAGAAATAAAATTCATATATTTTTCGTTTTGACTTTTTGAGTGTTGTGAAACTAAAGCTGTGCCTTTAAATCATGTTAAAGGTGGTGAAGAAGCAAGAGACAGACAAAAACAATAGAACGTAATAAAGTCGATAGAAACTGCTTTCAGCAATAAACAGGCAACAATTAACAACTCAAGGAACTGTTCATTAATAACCAGCGTTGAAATATTCTAAAGTAAACATGAAAAATCATTTCTGTCATTTATCTGTGAAGCACTTTGATCTGCACTGTCCTGTATGAAAGGTGCTATAAAAACAAAGTTTGATTAATATATTGATTGAATGGTCCTCCCAACGATAGAGATTAAATGTTAACATAAATAAATGTTAGAACCCTGTTTTCACAGTCTGTGTTACTTTAACAGATTTTCTGTTGTTGGGTTTTTTTCAACATTCTGAACTGGGACATGTGGAACGAACAAAGCAGCTGGCTGGGCGTCTTTTCCCTCGGTGACTGATGACGAACAGAAGGAGCAGCCAAATGCTGTTGGCTTATCTTCAGCACCATTACTCAAAGATTAAAAAAACCCTCCTCCAGGGTGTGGTGGTTTACATGTGTCGTGACTAAAACCAACCAATTTATATAAGTGTGTTAATGATTCACGTTTTGTTGAAGTGTATAGCTGCAATACAGTTCTTCTGTAAACCTAGTAAAATAGTTTTTTAGCAATATTTGTTTAGTTTGGTTTCGATTTACAACCTTCACCCCATGTTTCAGACGTTTCAAACACTTTAAAGAAGGACTGTAGTCCCTCAGAGACGTAATTGAGAGTGAAGTTTAGTTGTATGTGAACGATATTTTGTAGGATAAAGGGTTGCATTCAGAAAATCCAAACAACAAAACCGAAACGCCTAACAAACATGCTGTTAACATGACGCGTGTCAAATTCTGAATATAGCTTTGGTGGGATAAAATTAGTGTGGATGTAAATGTAGTCATTTACTCCACGTTTAACTTTTGTTGAAAAAAAGATAGAAGAAGAAAGAACAACCACTTGCGACCTAAGTTGAAGTCGTCACTGTGATGTGATGTTTGAAGCCTTGAGTTCTGATTATCGACCGTCGCCATCTTGGTTTTTGGCCATCGCCATCTTGGTATTTTTGCAACAAGAAGTGACACGAGAGGGTGGAGCTATCTACAACTGAACGCTTAATAGGACATTTGTAGGTGACCAAAATGTTGTAATTTACTTTCATGTAGTGAAAACACACTGTGAAAGGGTTAAAGTTGTAACGGACAACGCTATAGTAGTGACCTGTCAATCAGTGTGTAGCCCCGCCCTAAAGCATCCCCTGCTTTATGGTCTGTTTGACTCTAAATGGAGCATCATTTACTAAATGAACATCATGCTGTATTGAAGAAGACTTGAAACTAGAGATTGAGACCATAAACTCATGTTTACAATGTTTACTGAGGGAATAAATCAAGAGAGAAGTAGAGTCATTTTCTCATAGACTTCTATACAACCAGAGGAGTCGCCCCCTGGTGGACAGTGGAGAGAAGTAGAGTCATTTTCTCATAGACTTCTATTCAACCAGACTTCTTTTCAGAACCAATGCTCCACCAACCATCTACAGTGTGTTTAGGCTGTTATCCAAGGCAATAAAAAACAGCTTTATAACGCTGTTAAAGTGTTTAGGTGTGGATTTGTCCAAGTTAATAGCAAAGGAGATAAGAATGCTTATCTTGTTTGATTCGCTCTCTGGTGCATCCCTGAGGGAAAAGGCTCAACGAATCCTAGAGCTTTGTGGAACGTTCAGGATGTGTATTTGGCAGAACGTGGGGGCTTATGCAGTGGAGCGTATCTTTTCAAATGGAGTTTATTTGACCAAGTGTTTTGCCTACAGGAGAGTGAGGTGTCCCTGTTTAAATCTCTGGACCCCGCAGAGCAGATGAATGCGGGTTACAGAAGCATCTCCGCCTCGGAGAGGAGCGGAAATCCAACGCGCCTCCGGAACGTTTCCCGACCCACATCTACTTATCTGCAGCGCACAGATTATCTCTGAAATCGCTCTGACTGTGTGTGTGTGTGTGTGTGTGTGTGTGTTTGTAGGGCAGGTTGGTGCTGTCTGTTCAGATTACTGCGCATATGTTAATGTTCCTTCAGGAAACATCCAGTGTGGTTCTTTTTGCATACAGTAAATAAAATCATCATTACAAATCCTGATCATTCATTGTTCATTCTTAAAGGAATCCTTTACTAGTGAAACATATTGATGAGGGACTTTTTTTGTGAGGGCTACCAATATTTTTTTGCAAATTCAAAGGACTTTTCCACTTTAACTCCATTAAAACACCATGTTTATGTAGAGTTGCCAGATTTCATTCATCATTCCTGTGTGCAAAAAGACAAATACTACCGAATCATCCAATGTCAGTTTAAACTACTGTACAACCCACTCCCCACTGAGATGCAAACATATATCAATTAAGTCAAAAGTCTGTGCCTTGGTTGTTAGAATCTTACAGCATTTTTTGTACCATTAACTTCACCAAACGTCATCTAAATGCATTTAAACCAAAACCAAAACCAAAGTTGTGATTTGTGTATTTTATTCTACGCTGATGGTCCTTTATAGAATGTTTTATCATACAAACTATCATTAAAGTTATCATTCAGATAATCATCTGTGACGTTGAAAAACAGAGATATCAAATCTCTGACTCCATGTTCTTTGTTGAAGTTAAACTCAACCATGTTTTTATGGGCTGGATTTAGTTTTGTATTTTTTGTGTGTTTGTGATGTTGCATAAAATGTTCAGGGTTGATAAGGTTACAAAATTCAGTCAGTAACTTATCACGACATTAAAGTAACATAACATGATTAACCTCAGTACCAATAATGAAAATAAATATGAGAGAAAACAAAAAGGAAAAAGGGGAACAAGTTCTGCCTTCCAGCTGTGGAAATGTTCATCATCCAATAACTGGGATCATATAACTCGAGTAGCAGCAGTCCACATGGAAATGTATTTAAATGAACCAAGTTTATCCTGTAGATGTGAAGCGTTCCCTCATTCCCTTCGAATCGCCGTTTCATGTCTCTGGGCAAAAAGAATAATCTTCAATGAACTAAGAGCGCTGTACTCTGATGTTACTCCCCTTTTCTTTACATACAGATAATGTCCACATATTCAACGTTAGAGGCCGTTGTGTGCCTATGTGCAAAGCAGTATTTTGTTCTTCTAAAATAAATGTATTTAGGAATTGTAATCTTGCTAATAATCCCTATTTCAATTTAATGAACCATAATCTGATTATGTCCTTTTTTCTGTAATCGTAACAGCATTTTGTATTCCTGTTTTCCGCCCCTGGTATTCTGCTACTCCCCAAGCTTGGAAATGTTCGATATTTGTAACAGTCAAGGTCCTCGTCTATTCTTTACGACTGTTCATTAAGTCATGTTTACGCCTTCGTCTCTCTATTATTCCCACTTTCACGCCTCCTCTCTGACATTTGTGTTAACCTTCTATCTTATTAATGGACTTTTAATGTGCTGCAGGTAAACTGCACTGACATCAAAGTAACCGCAGCACAAATACATTTTTTTATACTTTATAGCTTCTTTGACTGCCTTTGTTGTTTTATAATAGAACCCAAACTCCCAACAGGTTTGCTGTTGGCATATCTAGGAATTCAATTAAAAAAACTGGATGGCTAATTAATTAGCTGCTAGCAGACCTTTCCTGTGTATGCTCTTCTTTATGGCCTGCACAGTGTATGAAACAAATGTTATTAAGTAAATGACAAGACCTAATTAAAACATTATCTAATTCTTGCAGGGAGGGGAAGTTTTGGATTATGGCACATTTACTTTGTTGTTTTTATCAAACAGCAGACAGACTCAGGTGGAGACTGGCTGGTGAACACAGTGGAGCACTGAGCTGATAAAGAGACGGGTATTTGCCTCAGGAGGTGGTTGACACCAAAAACGGAGCTAAAAGAGAGAATATTGGACTTACATTTATGAGGTGGACACGTAATGGACTCCTACGGGATGATCATGTTGCGTTTAGTCTTCTTGAGGTGGAAGTAGGCGGCTGTTTGCTTGAGTAGTTCACTGCCAAGGAATAGAAAGGAGAGAGTGGTTCATTATTATTGCATAAGTTGATCCAACAGCTCAACTGTTTGGCAAATCTATTAAATACTAATCATTCTGGCTCTTATGCTCAATTTTGCTTTTTTCCTTGCAGTGTTACATTTTTTTTTCTTGAAGCCGATAGTTTTCTCCGAAAATTGAAGACTCCAACGGAGGTTCAAATGTGTCCAAAGCACAAAATGTTTCAAATGTATTGGAAACTGTTGATAAAGGCCAGACAGCCAAGGATACATAGGTGTCAGCATGTGTTGTCAAACGGCAACTTTCTGAACAGTGAAGCCAATTCTTCATGTCTTAAAGCTGCATTCTCTCTCCTGTCCACCAGGGGGCGACTCCTCTGGTTGTATAGAAGTCTATGAGAAAATGACTCTACTTCTCTCTTGATTTATTCCCTCAGTAAACATTGTAAACATGAGTTTATGGTCTCAATCTCTAGTTTCAAGTCTTCTTCAATACAGCATGATGTTCATTTAGTAAATGATGCTCCATTTAGAGTCAAACAGACCATAAAGCAGGGGATGCTTTAGGGGCGGGGCTACACACTGTAATGGCTTTGTCCGGTCTGGGAGTTGTCCTTGTTTTCTTCTCAACTTCTGGTTGCAAAAAAACAAGATGGCGACGGCCAAAATGACAAACTCGAGGCTTAAAAACATCAGTCCACAAACCAATGAGTGATGTCACAATGACTACGTCCACTTCTTTTGTTTCCCTGTTGCAAATGAGTAGTTTTAAGACCTAGCTTTGAGTAGACGGGCTGGTTCAGGGCTGACTCCGTTAGTTCCTCCTCTCATTTGACATTATTTCATTACTTTTTTCAGTATGAATCGCTCTTAGCCCGGCCCATCACCTGGGACCACTTTGCCTTGGGAGACCCTACCAGAGGTAATAATATTTGTATTGTCATGTATAATATTATGTCGCCTCACACTGGGCTGCTCTTAATCGGTCCAACTATCAGCCTCCCACACATAGAAATAAATGTGTAAAATGAAAAGGGTTTCTGGTCAACACTGCATTTCTGCTTTGAAGTGCTCCTCTTTTTCAAATACCTTTTATTTGTTGGTCATTTTTGTACATGTTTACATCTTTTCCCCCTCATCTCTCTAAAGCTGTTCCACACTCTGTTTTTCTACCAGACGTATCATTTGTTTAGATCCATCGGAGGCTTTCAAAATGATTCAGTGGGTGTAATGTTCATGATTTTTCTCTCATCTAATGGACATTCTTCCATGTGTTGAACTCTGGAAATGGAAAATATTTGACTGTAAGTAGTTTAAAGCAGTAGCTTATGGCCATGCAGCCGTCGCCATGGAGGCCAACGTCTCGGGGTAAATTACAGGCCTCTCTGAATGCAGTACAGTTATTACACCAGCATAGCCTCCAGATCATCTCTGATTTGCATTTTTCTTCACAAGTTTTTAATATATTAATATTTAAATATAATCTTCTTCAAATCTAACAGGCGGACATTGATTTGGGACCATTTGAGTGTGTTTTTATTGAATTTTACCATTTCCATTATTTTCGCCCATTTGTGACGTTGTGGGTGTGAATAGAAAAAGGAAGCAGACTTGGATGGGAACCAAATTAGTGTTCTAGAACTTCCCCCCTTTTTCCCCTGCTTGTATCCAGATGTGTCACTCTATCACTCCTCAATCTGCCTGTTATCAGAGCTTCGTGTCATGTGACGCTGAAATGCAGAGATAAGGGAAACAAACAGACAAGCGCTCGTTCCTCAACCGACCGACACACATAATCCTCCACAATCACTCAGATCTGTATAATGAGCGCCGGTCTAAACGGCCTTTAATGGTGTTTGGCAGCGGCAGTTAATCTCTGTGCTGTCTGATGGGTTTGTAGAGGAGGAGAAAAATAATGAACGTATCGAAACACGTACAAATGCAAACGCTGCTCAAACTAATCTAACGTGATTGTCAGTCCTATTTTTCAAATGCACGTGAAGCACAGAAAAGAGGAGTCGTGAATATTGATGTTCACAATCATGTTTTAGCATTTTTGCTTCTGAGGAGCCTCGTTGACTAAACCCATTAACATTAAACCAAAAGCTGAAAGTGTCTTTAGTTTCTTTACCTGTCTTGACTCCAGCATGTTCTAACGTTACAAAGGGTAGAAGGGGTAAAAAACGTTGTAAACTGTCCTCACTTTACGAGCACTGTCTTCATTTTCCAGCATTTCCTAAATTTACAAAAAGAGTAGAACGAGTAAAAATGTCCTCAATTTGTCAAACTGTCCTTGCTTTACGATAATGTCCTCATTTTGAAAAAAGGTCTCACTCTCCAAAATGCCCCAACCTCATAAAAGAGTCAAAATGTCTTCACTTTCGACGATGCACTAACTTAAAATGCCTTTTTTTTACAAAAAACTTTGTGAAAATGTCCTCAGTTTAAGAAAACTATCCTCATTTTTCCAGCATGCCGTAACCTTACAAAAAGGGTAAAATTATCCTCACTTTGTGAAAATGTTCTTTCTTTTCAAAAATGTCTTTACTTTGAAAAAGTGCCCTCACTTGTCACATGTCCTTACTCTAGAAAAGGTGTTCAAAGGGTAAAGATGTCCTCACCTCGTCAAAATGTCCTCCTTTTCCAGCACAACATAACTTCACAAAGAGAGCAGAAAAGGTAAAAACGTCCTCGCTTTGTTGAACTGTCCTCACTTCACAGAAAAGGTCATGCCTTTTCAAAAATGTCCTCACATTGAAAAACGTCCTCTCAAGGTCTAAAGCTCCAGCTGGTCCTCACAAAGACATAAATATAAGAGTGCACACACACACACACACACAGTGATTATCTCTTACTAATGCAGGCTAAAGCTCTCGGTCTCCACACACATAGGAGAGAAACTGTAATGTGTGAGTGTGAAGACGAGCAGAGCGGTCCACTCTGAAGACACAGGATCAGAGGCAGAAACCGTCCACAGTGGACGATGTGTTACATACATTTAGATTCACACAACCAACCAGCGAATATATAAAACCTGTACTAAGACCAACGTGACGCAGTTTGAGCTGTTAAAATAATAAATAAATGAACATTCTGATGATCGATACGATGAGTCAGTGATGCTCGGTGATCCAGGAGTGTTTAAAGGGTAAAGTGAACAGTTTTTATTTACCTACGACGACTTCTGACCTTCTGCGGGACTGACAGCAAGCTTGACATTTACAGTTTGATCTTTTGGTTGTTGTTGTTTTTTTTTCATCCGCCATCAATCTTCACTGCAGCCGCTGGAAGACTCTGAGTGATGGGTTGAGTCACCGACTGGACAGTTTCCTGCAGAAAGACACACATATTAAATTTTCACGCATAGGAATCCTGCAAAAATCGCCTGGTAAAAAAACACTTTAGGTTGAATTTACATTTCTGTTTCTGTATGGAACAAACAAGATCTAACGTGCTAATAAGGGAGCTCTAGAGAGGTGGCAATATGGATTTGTTTATTTCCTACCTTTGAAAAAAGCTAGGCTAGCTGTTTCCTGTTTTTATGCTATGCTAAGCGAACTGGCTGCCAGTGGTAGCTCCATGTCAAACTATTTCTTTCAAACATTCAAACTCAAACATGTAATCAGGGGTGACACGTTTTTATTTCCTGATCGATCTTTTTTTTTTTTTTTCAATTAATCATGAAGTATAAAAAAAGTACAAACAATACCCAGATATTCATCACACGATCAGAGCCCAAGAAGACTTTTTTTTTTCAGAGGTTTTTTTTGTCTGACCAACAGTGCAAAAACAATAGATATAATTTTACAGAAAAATGACTAATTCACCAGAATCTTATTTGTGTTTTTGTTTAATTTGTTGTCAAATTGTTAATTCCGTAAATTTTCTCCTAACTGTCAAACCATATAATTGACTAATAGTTTCAGTACATAATGCTTCGAGAGCCTTCAACACTCAGCTCCAACTCAAGACATATGAAATGTGAGTCTCAGTGAACTCATCCTCCTCCTCCTCCTCCTCCTCTTCTGCTGTAAATAGAAACTCTCTCAGAATCGACTCGGCCCGATTAAATAAGACTCTGAATACAAGATAATCTGCTTAGCAACTGGAAATGTCAAAGGGCCGATGGCCGAATCATGAATTGAGCAGAGTCGGCGGTGAGTGGATCGCCCTCTGAAGGGGTAATCAGTGAGGGGCTCTGTGGGAGCTTAATGGGGGGGTCAGTTGGGCTTTGAGACACAAAGCTGCTCCAGATGTTGATTCTCTGAAGAGTTGAACTTAAGCTGGCGGTTCGTTTTGCTGCCACTTAACTAATGTCACTTACTTAAAAAACGTACTTCTTTTCATCCAAACCATGATTGTTTCCTCGACTTAACCAAGAAGTTGCATAAGTCAACCTAAAAACCTATTTTGAAAGTTTATTTTGAAAAGATTTTATGCATGTAATGATTGGTAGCCTAATTGTACATTTCATGTGAACGAGAAAGTTTATTTTGAAAAGACGTAGGCATGTAACAAGTGGAAACTGTAGGTTTTGTGTTAACAAGAACATTTATTTTGAAAAGACTATATTGATGTAATGAGTTAAAACTGTATGTTTCATGTGACCATGGAAGTTTATTTTTAAAAAAAACTCAGAACTTTACTTTCAAAAGACTTGATGGATGTAATGAGTGGTATCTGTACGTTTCATGTGAACGAGGACATTTATTTTGAAAAGTCTCTCATGTTATGAGTAGAAACTGTACTTTTCATGTGAACATGGAAGTTTATGTTTTTTTAAAGTCTCTACACATGTAATGACTAAAAACTGTACGTTTCATGTGAACATGGAGGTTTATTGTGAAAATAATCAGACGTTTACTTTGAAAAGACTTGATGCATATAATGAGTGGTAACCGTATGTTTCATGTGAATGAGGACATTTATTTTGAAAAGTCTCTATGCATGTAATGAGTAGAAACTACTCAATTGAATTGTACAAAATTGTACAAAACGACATGGACTCGATCAGAGTGGATTTTCTTCTCTAACTGAACATGTGATCAATCATCTACAACCAGAACTCAAGATGGTGAAGTGTGTTTCTTCACGACTCATTACGCTTTAATCTTTGTTGTCCACTTCACCGCCTGCAGCTTTATTTTCTGACCACATCGTGATGGGACCTTTCAACCCTCATCATGCTCTGCCTCATTCTTACATCTCTGCTGAGAGCTTTAATGTGACTGCTTCATGTCTTTGTGTGTGTGAGTGTGTGTGTGTGTGTGTGTGTGTGTGTGTGTGTGTGTGTGTGTGTGTGTGTGTGTGTGTGTGTGTGTGTGTGCGTGCGTGTGTGTGCACTAGATATCCTCTTATCTGAACGTGCTGAATAATGATGAGTGAATGCCTGCAAGGTTGTGTTTGAGTGAGCGTCTGTTTAAGTTGGGTTGATCTGTGCTTCAAGGAACATAATTGATTTCATCACCCATAAAGATAAATTATTCATGATGGAGGAATAGACTCTATGAAGAATGAAAACGAGTGGGTAGTGTACGCTACATGTGATGATGGAAGTTTATTTTGAAAAGCCACTACGCATGAAATTAGTTGAAACGGTACGTTTCATGTAAACAAGGACCTTTATTTTGAATTTGTGACTTTAAACTCAAAGTATTTCTGAGGTTTTTCTTGCAAATTTACAGTTTTATATTCTCAGAGAATATTGGAGTTCTTTTTCTCGTAGATTTGTTGAATTTTCCCATTTATGTAGGTGAAAAATCTCAGATATTCTTCAAGATTAAGGTTGTAAATTCGAAATTCAGAAATTCTCAGATTTTTATAGAAATATTAATCACCTCCCTGACTCCTTAATTTACAATTGTCTTTCTTTTCTTTTTATTTGACCCATAATGGCACTAATAGATCGTACTTTCATTATTAAAATATCGCAACATTTTCTCCAATTTTCCTCTTTGGTCAATTTTTTTAATTGCATAACAACAAGTGAAAAGCAGTCAGTCTTCCAGAGAGACACATGACACATGACAACGGCAGCTCAGCAAATTACAAAAAAAAACAGGAAATATATGATTGTCTGGACGACGCAGAGCGGGACAACGTGGACAGGCAGCTCCACAAACGTGTCTCTAAAAGCAGATGCTGTGTGGATTTTATCATTTAATCAGCACCAAGATGATAATAATGTATAACTTAAAAAATAGAGTATCACATTTCACTATTTCAGTGGGAATTGTACTGCATTTCACCTTGTAAATTACAGCAGTGTTTGCTTAATAAAGCACTTCAAGAATAAAGCATTAGCAGCTTTTTTTAATTATATTTCGTATTAAAAAGGTCAAGATGCGAAGGACTAATGAGGTTATAATCCCATAAGTCTCCTGAGTAAACGACATAATGACAAATAATAACGGGCCGGTCTGATGTGTGTAGACGTGTGAGTGTTATTCTGTAGCAGCCTGTGAATATTTCTGCATAATAGCTCCGTCCTCATAAACATAAGTGTCCTGCTGATACATGTTTTATTCAGTTTAAAGCAGATGTGGACGAGAATACCACAGATGCACATTCAGTGTTGTTTTTGAACAGGCCCTCTGGCTGGGAAGACTGGAATCTGACATTTTAACCATAATATATCATAACATCCCCTTTAGCTGCTCTAACTTAACACCAAAGGATCCGTCACAGACAAGCGGAAACCTCCTGTTCTTAAAAGTGAAGCCAATGATGGAGTGTCTTAGAGGGTAAAGATCAGGAATTTCAAGGTCAGGAAAATACCAAATGTTTGGAGGGCCGCCATGAAAGCCATAGTTTCCCCACCTCCCTTAAAGCTAGGGTGGGTAATTTCTTTACTGTAATATTTGGCAAAACTGTCCTAATAGCCAGTCAGCTATATGTAGGTGAAGTGCTCTGAGAATATCTGCTCATAACTTTGCTCTCCCCTGCCTCTGTGGGCCGCACCCAAAAATTGCCACCGCTCATGTACACTTTGACCAATCAGAGCGAGGCTCCGATTCTCCGTTCTTATTGGCTGCGGAATCGGACATGGTGTTTCGTCTTCCTATCAATGTAACTGAATTCACATGAACGCGCATAACTGACGTTCGGTGGGAGGAGCTACAGCAGGTAGCGTGGCAGGGAGAGGCCAGAGAGCACGCGACGGAATCTCAACGGCTGTTTTCTCCAAAATCGCCCACCCTAGCTTTAACACGGAGCAAAATGTCCAAAAAGCTTTTTATCAACATATTGATTAAATGTAGTTTCCTCCTATATTTAACGTCAACACTGTCAGGTGAGTGTCGACAAACTGAATGCAAGAAAAAAAGGTATAATGGAGGAATATCAGCTGTGATTCATGTTGACTTCACTTATCTGCTGTTTTTTTGCCAACAGGAAATGGAAAATAAAAATAGATTCGTATTCGTCCCCTGACAGCAGAGGATATCTCACTGGTTTCCTGCTCCATATCTTCCTACAGAGTGAAGTCTGACTCCACCACCACCAGCAGCACACCGTGTGTTAGTGTGTGTGTGTGTGTGTGTGTGTGTGTGTGTGTGTGTGTGTGTGTGTGTGTGTGTGTGTGTGTGTGTGTGTGTGTGTGTGTGTGTGTGTTGGCATTTGGTAGCTGTCTTCCCTCAGCTGAAGAACAGAATACAGCTGTCGTGTTTGCTTCGGTTTCATCAGCCCTCTCATCCACAAACACTCTCCTGTTGCCAGCCTCCATGAATCCGTCTCAGCTCTCTGCGGTGGATTAACGGCCCCTATAGGCTCCACATTCTACCATTAAATATGTCACCATGTTTCCATTCCCTAGTTTCACTCCCTCTCTCTCTCTGACTCACTGTGTTTCTACCTCTCTCTATCTCCCTGTTTGTTTCTCCTCATCCCCCTATTCTCTCTCTCTCTCAGTGTTTCTGTCTGTCTCACGTTCACAACCTTTCTGGTTCTCTTCCTCCAGCCTTCCTCCACATGCCCTCCCTGTCATCCTCTATTACACTAGAAGCTGTCGATTCACAGAGCCAGGAAGACTCAGAGACAGAGAGGCAAAGTGCACGGAGAGAAAAAACAAGGATGAGAGATACGTTCAGGCGGCCATTGTTCTGCTCGTCTGTTCCTGAACTCATCCCTTCATCACTGACTGCGTTTACATGAACAGAATATTCTGGTTTTTGCACCAATAATCAAAAAGAAAACATTTCCAATTAGCGGATTACTTGACAATATACAATATTTGATTTGGTTCATGTAAACATCACATTCTGTTTGGATATTCTGAATCAGATTAAACATGTGACATATGTTGATATCATTGGACATGTGTACAGTGACCTCAGAATACGAGTCTCGATAGAGGTTTCTACGTCTCTTTCCTGTTTACCAGCAGCTCTCTGCGTTGAACACAAACCATCCAGCCAACAGTTCGTAAACAGATTATTGGGATTCTTGTTTTTTTACAGAGGGCGTAAAACAGAATAATTGGTGCATTTAAACAATCATTGATCCATCTGAATGACACCACTCTGTCAGATCTAAGGATTCCACGAAGACTAACACCAGAAGATAATCAGCTGCTGATCATCGGCCTGCTGCATGGTCACCTGTTAAGTGACCATATTAGACAATAAGGGGATTACAGGAAACTAGAGCGTTAGATGAAAAAACGCTCACATACATTTTGTTTGTGTAGAAGACAGACATAGCCTCGTATTTGTGACTGGAATCTATAAACTCCCTAATTAGATGCAAATAATGATGTTAACTGCAGGTTGTTTTGTTCGGTCCTCTGGGTAACAGTAACCCACGTGCGGAAACTAATCAATCTCATTAGAGCGATACTGAAGAGGTCCATCGCCCCTTTGTTTACAGCCCAGCTGTTTATTCAAGCAGGGAGGATTCTCCTTGGGATTTCCATCAAAGCCTCCATTAGACAAGGTGAATTATATTTGGATGGACATGAGATTGAAATGTCATGTGACAGATGTGTTGCTACAGATGGAAGGATGGACAGACGGATGTGACGGACTCATAGATAGATGGATAGACAGATGGACTGACGGACGGGCGGATAGACACATGGATGGAAAGATGGATATATGGATGGATGGTAAAAAGGTAGGTAGGTAGGTAGGTAGGTAGGAAGGGTAGTTACGTAGGTAGGTAGGTAGGTAGGTAGGTAGGTAGGTAGGTAGGTAGGTAGGTAGGTAGGTAGGTAGGTAGGTAGGTAGGTAGGTAGGTAGGTAGGGTAGTTACATAGGTAGGTAGGTAGGTAGGTAGGTAGGTAGGTAGGTAGGTAGGTAGGTAGGTAGGTAGGTAGGTAGGTAGGTAGGTAGGTAGGTAGGTAGGTAGGTAGGTAGGTAGGTAGGAGGTAGGAAGGTAAGGGTAGTTACATAGGTAGGTAGGTAGGTAGGTAGGTAGGTAGGTAGGTAGGTAGGTAGGTAGGTAGGTAGGTAGGTAGGTAGGTAGGTAGGTAGGTAGGAAGGGTAGTTACATAGGTAGGTAGGTAGGTAGGTAGGTAGGTAGGTAGGTAGGTAGGTAGGTAGGTAGGTAGGGTAGGTAGGTAGGTAGGTAGGTAGGTAGGTAGGTAGGCAGGTAGTTAGGTAGACAGGTAGGTAGGTAGGTAGGTAGGTAGGTAGGTAGGCAGGTAGGTAGGCATAGGTAGGTAGGTAGGTAGGTAGGTAGGTAGGTAGGTAGTTACATAGGTAGGTAGGTAGTAGGTAGGCATAGTAGGCAGGTCAGGAAGGGCGGATGGCCGGATAGATGGATATATGGATGGATGGTAAAAAGGTAGGTAGGTTTGTAGGTAGGTAGGTAGTTACAGAGGTAGGTATGTAGGTTTGTAGGTAGGTAGGTAGGTAGTTAAGTAGGTAGGTAGGTAGGTAGGTAGGTAGGTAGGTAGGTAGGTAGGTAGGTAGGTAGGTAGGTAGGTAGGTAGGTAGGTAGGTAGGTAGGTAGGTAGGTAGGTAGGTAGGTAGGTAGGAAGGGTAGTTACGTAGGTAGGTAAGTAAGAAGTAGGTAGGTTGGTAGTTAAGTAGGTAAGTAAGTAGGCATAGATAGACTGACAGATGGGCGGATGGATAGGTTGGACAGCAGTGGAGGAGTGGGAGAATGGAAAATCAAGATGGAAATGTCAGTGAGGAGGAAGAAATGAGTGGGTGAAGGTAAAGAGAGACAGAGTGCTAACATGTGGAGTTAATTGAAGATACAAATGAGAAGAGAGAGAGAGGTGGGCAGAACATCATTAGGAGACATATTGGAGGGGAGATACTGAGAGAGAGGAAGGAGGGGAGAGAGGGGGAGGGATAGTAACAATTACAAATGTGAAAGATGGAGGAGAATGTGTGAATAAAATGTGAGATCAGCAGAGTTAAGGAAAGAAAAAAGAAGGTGATGAAGGAAAGGATGTAAAGAAAGAGAGTGAAGAGCACTGCTGCTGTCGTCATCTCGACAATGATGCTTAAAATGACACGGTCACATAATCCCGTCCTACACTAACAGACACGCTCCATGACCACACACACACTCACACACTGAAGTGCTTTAATGTCCAACGTTGTAGAATGTTAATTATCAACATTTGTGTCAAAGTGTGATTGATTATAATTTATGCTACAGAGAATATACTCAGAAACATTATGAATTTTTTTTTTTAATGCACTTATAACACCATTAACACAGCCTGAAGGCTTTAATTAACAGTCGTCGTTTTCACAGCAGTGAAAGCACTGGAGGTCACTCATGGCAGCACTGTTACATGGAGTTTCATGCTAATGGCTTTTCATCGAATCCTAATTTGCATATCGTAACGATCACCACCTGCATATTCTCGTAGCAGTGCAGGGATTTTTCAAGTTAGCTATACTAAATCCATAAGTGAGGACCATTGCTAATGATTAAAAACACTTGTTTACTCGTTAAAATGTTCAGAACCCTCATTACCTGAGAACCATATACCAGGCGTATGGATTTGTGATTGATTTAAAGGAAGAAGTAGCACTAAGCTCAAAAACCAAACAGCTAAGGTCAAGAGCCCAAGGCAAGACAGGACACATTCCCATAAAGATCCAGATTCATTTCAAAAGGCAGGAGTATTCCCAATGACGATGTAGATGAGGTCAAGAAGATGGATTTCACGTCACGATCCCAGGTGACAAGACTGCTTTCCATCAAGTAACAGTTCAGTTCCACCCAACAGGACTCATTTTCATCCAGATGTTCCAGATGGTTTAAGATGCCAGGACGGGTTTCCATCAGGATCCAGATGGCCTCCAGAGAACAGGACTAGTGTCCGTGGAGAACCCAGTAAGTTCCAGAAGAAACTACTCATTTTTTGTTTTTAGATGAATTCCAGAAAAACAGTGTAGGAACCTTGTTTCTACCGAGGAGTTTAAAAGGACAGCATTAGCTTCTTTTTATGATCCAGATGAGTTCTGTTGCCAGGACTAGTTTGACACAACAGGTAGAGTTTCAATCAAGATCCAGATGGGTTCCAGAAGACAGGACTCGTTTACGACTAGATCAAGATCAGTTCCAGAAGACAGGTCTAGGTCTCTCGAAGATATAAATGAGTTTGACACAACAGGACTAGTTAAATTAAGAGTCATTTGGGTTCCCGAAGACAGGACTCGTTTACGACTAGATCAAGATCAGTTCAAGAGGACAGAACTTGGTGATTTCGTACAAGATCCTTGTTTTTAACTTCAATCAGCACCTTCAAGACCTCTTTTTTTCATATATTTACCAACGGTTTGTTCCTTTGTATTGGAGGTCAACCACTTGGATTCTTGAACACATACACTCACACAGTTGAAGGTTCAAACATATTTTGTTAACAAAAACCTTGTTTTCTTTTTCGTGTAATTATTGCTTCTCATTTATTTTGTAAAAGTGGAGGCAATTTTCCAAGATTGAGGTGATTCAGGTCCCCACTTCTTTTCAGTAGAGGTGCAATCATGGCACACATACAGAGCCGCCGAGTTTTTCCTCAAACATACAAACAAACTCAGGATCCATTAGCACGTTGGTGAGAGATCCAGCAAACGGAATGAGCTCTGAAAAAACATGATTTTTCCTCATGAGAAAAAAAGTGAGAACAAAACGAGGAGGGGGGAGCAGCTTTAGAGAAACCAGTGAAAAAGTAGGGTCATAATGGGGTCGGAAAGAAAGGGATGGAGAGTGGAAATGAATGGGAGATGGTAACATAAGCATTCAGTTTGGTGACAGGTAGGGATGGTCAGTAGGGGATGAAGAGTTTAAACGGTGGAGAGAAAAGATGCACAGAGAAGTGATTACCAAGTAGGACAGCTGAGAAAAGGAGGATAAGACAGAATAAAGAGCCAAGGGGGCAGAAAGAGAGGAAAACAGAGCGGATTTCAATTATAGAGAGAAAATGAGGTTTATTCATTTCAAAAAATTACATGAGGGCAGACAGAAGGCTGTGTGGACAGAGAATGGATTGACAGGCAGACAGATTGAGGAACGCATATTAACAATATATGGATGCGTTATTTCTCTCTAGACATTTCTTTGCTCATACCGACAAAAAAAACCAGCCTTCCTCTGTCCTTCTATTTGGATTTTTTTTAAAATACATTAACAGGTACATGCAACAGAAAACCCACTTCCACCATTGCTTTGGATGTGAAGACGTTACTCTAAAGGCTACATTTAATCTGCAGACAAATCTGGTTTGTTTTCTCAAATCAGACTTTAAGACAGACTGTCCGCACTGTTATTTGCAAGTAGCCAGACATCACCAACCAGTGAGCTGCTGGAAGAGTCTGTTCTTGAAAGTGAAAAATGTACAGATCACACATAAAAATTGCTCATTCATAATATTTTGCTGAGTGGACCTAATTAATGTGGAACAGACACCATCAGATGAGTCGGTCTATTAGAGCTTATGGTCATTGTGAAAGGAAAAAGTTTGGAGATCTGCAACCTCAACCGGACTCAAAGGGCCTGTTAGTGTCAGAGAATTTGAGGAGAATTTAACCAGATTTTCAGGGTGTGTTGGGTACTTTAGACAAGAGAATCATCCAGGAATTGTTGTGGTACTCTGAGGAATATGCATTCATAGAAAAGAGAATTAGTCTGGTAGGTGTTATCAGAGTGAAAGCTGCTCCAGCCCAGCCAAGATTGGACTGTGGGTTGGAAATGATTGTCTTTATTTGTTTGTAAATGCTCAATATACTTAAGGAAACTCAATCTTAACTGGATTGCAGATTTCAAAACAAATCCATTAATATTTCACTTTCACAACGCCAGTCATACTGATAGAGAAGGCGTCCAATCAAAGCTGACATCATCTTTGAAAAATATCTGAAAGAAAGCTTCCAGTAACGCGTTCATTGTGAAACTCTGCTGTTGGAGTGAGAGCATCTCCTGCATACTGATCAGACATTTACATAAACATCTGTGATGTTTGGGAAATGACTTTGTGCTCCAAATGAACCATAGGAAGAAATGAAGACCATTTATATTCCGATTGATACACATCCATTTTCTGAGAGAAAAATATCATCACCTGAACTGCATTACTGAATACTAAAACACAGAGGAGGATCTGTGGAGTTGGCAATTTATCAACTCACTCAATTATTCTTTTATGGCCTCATCGTCTCTCTACTTGGAAACAAACATCTCTCCTGGTTTCCTAATGTTACATTTGTTTAGTAAAAATCCAGAAGATTCAGTCTGTAAAACAGTTTTTCATCACATGAAGAAATCATCATCCTGTGATGTTCTGGTGTCATGGTTATTCACTTAATTCAATAGAGAGCTGAAATGCTTTGCTGATATAGTATGAAAATCCAATTAGATGTTTTTGGTTGTTCAGCAATGAGAGTGAGTTGTTTTTGACAGCTGAAACCAAATTCTGAAGTATTTATAATGCTGTGATGACAAAAATACAAATGACAGCAGGGATTGGTGTGGAAAAACCAATGGTATTAGCTCCTGTAAAATATTGTCTTAAGTTTGAAGTATACAATACATTTTAAAATAAAGTAATGGTAAACAAGATGGTATCATCAGCATAAGATTAATCTTAATCACATTACTATCCCTATTTTCATAACTATAATTCTACTGTAATAATTGCTGCTGTTATTATAAGTAGTCTTATTATATGAATCATTTATGTCATATACATTGAATGTGTTGTATCTCTGTTATGCTGTTCATTCTGGTCACATGACATCTATTGCATTCTGTCCATCCTGGAGAAGGATCCCTCCTCTGTCGTTCTCCCAGAGGTTTCTTCCTTTTTTCTCCCTGTTAAAGGGGTTTTTAGGGGAGTTTTTCCTGTGCAGAGGATGTGATGTGAGGGAAGGACAGAGGATGTGAGGGTGTAAGGACAGAGGATGTGAGGGTGTAAGGACAGAGGATGTGAGGGAAGGACAGAGGATGGATGTAAGGACAGAGGTGTAAGGACAGAGGATGTGAGGGTGTAAGGACAGAGGATAAGGAGAGGTGAGGGTGTAAGGACAGAGGAGGATGTGAGGGTGTAAGGACAGAGGATGTGAGGGTGTAAGGACAGAGGATGTGAGGGTGTAAGGACAGAGGATGTGAGGGTGTAAGGACAGAGGATGTCTAAGGACAGAGGATGTCTAAGGACAGAGGATGTGTACAGATTGTAAAGCCCTCTGAGGCAAATTTGTAATTTGTGATTCTGGGCTCTACAAAATAAACTGAATTGAATTGAATAAGAGTGGACATTTCAGTGTTGAGTTGGGAAATGAATACCACTAACAAATATTGATCATTTTGGGATACCTTCATAAACAAATCAGCAGCAAATCTAAAAAATTCAATGAAAGTTCAATGAAATTGTGTGGATTGTTAACTAAGGAACAAGGGTGAAGTCCAAGATTTTTTTAGTCATTAAGAAGTAGACGTAGTTACGGTGACAAGACCCATTCACTCGTGGACTACAAGAGTCATTTTTCTATATAGAACTATTATTTACAAAATAAACATTGTGCTGTATTAAAGTATTTTGCCGAAATATATATATATATATATTTTTAAAGAATCTTAAAAAATATACAACCTACATTGTCATCCCTTCGCAGTTAAGAACGCCAATCATTTTCAAGAACTGTTTCATCATCAACGAAAGTGCAAAATGACTTTACTAGCAATTGTAAGCAGCATTTTTCAAAAACAAATCACGTCTTGCTTGTCTTAAAGCTAAACATTACACCAAATTTCAATCAGCTGTTTTGGGATTTCCTGCCAACTAACAGACAAAAGCCTGAAGAGATGTCTCAACAACTGTAAAGACTGAGATGTCTTCAGGCTAAAGCCTGGTAAATTGGATTGAAAACATTCCAATAAGAAACAAACATTTAAACGGCTTCTCAGTGCTTACCTGGGAGGCCGTTAGTCTGCTGCATCAGACGGTGAGTCATCCAGGTGGAAGTGCTGTCTGAGTCTCAGTGGGTTCACATTTGCCACAAAGTCGTTTCTGCAGGCTGGAAACTCATGACTCAGTCTGAGTCATGATGTTGAACTTCAGTGTAAAGTTTAACATCCACCAAGAGTCGCTGAAAGTCTCAGACATGATCGGCCACCGTCTCTCAGCGTCCACCTCTGGTCTGACGGGGAAATCACTGGAAAAGTTCAGAAAAGAGAATAAAATGTTGTAATAAATGACAGTATTTGAACTTTTATGGACGATTTGACTTCCTGGTTTGAATGAGTTTCACTTTCAAACAGCTTCAGCTGCTTTTACCTGAACTGAGATCCTTGGAAAGAAAGCTGAATGGAGGCAGATTTCTAAAAAAGTGGGAAGAAAATTAAATCTGTTACTTTAATACATAATTCTAATTCGAATGGAGACTAATCAATGGTGACTTTACAGAAAGGACACTGAAATGCCATCCGATGCTCGTGCAGACCTGCAGACGTGAGATTAAAAACATTAGTGAAACTATCATTTAGATGTTTTAATGGAATTTAGCTCTTTCACGGCAGATTTTAATTCAGTCAAAGCATCACACTCTAAGAAGGTCGTGTTGCTCGTTATGCGACACAAAGCAGGCAAATCAAAAGAGGATTAATTCAGCAAATTGCCTTTTCATTGTTTTAAAATGTTAACCTTTAAGGACAATAGCTTAATTAGCCGGACTAGAAAAGGAAATCAGATCTAAACTTAAACCCCATCAAAGAAAAAAGGTTTTTTTTATCCCAAACGTGGAGCCACAAGTTCCCCTCAATATGTCCTTAATTATGCTCAGAACTCTCCTTTTTAATAAACCTTAC
Organism: Anoplopoma fimbria; assembly: GCF_027596085.1. Classification (NCBI taxonomy): domain Eukaryota; kingdom Metazoa; phylum Chordata; class Actinopteri; order Perciformes; family Anoplopomatidae; genus Anoplopoma; species Anoplopoma fimbria. Next base: position 1,079,777 of record NC_072455.1, on the reverse strand, counting down.
TTTTAATATGTTAACCTGCCGTCGGACATATTTCCAACAGGCTCTCACTCTCACTCGCTCTCAAATGCAGTTTCAAATCAAATGCATATATTCAGTAAGTGGAGAGGCTCTCAGGCTCCTCGCTCCTTCACAGATCCTTCATAAATCTGTCCGTCTTTCTTTTCTAACTGACTAAACGACTCCTGTAAACCGGCTCTTCATTGGACTGAAGAACCATCTCAGCCAAACCCACATCCCCTCATCCAACAGGTGCGTGACAAATTCTAATTGTACCAGTAAACATCTCAAACACAAACAGGACTTATATAATCAACTTGTTGCCAAGAGACACCTTCTACAAAACAAATACTAATCAACATAACATATTCAACTCATTGAAGCTTTCGTCACGTCTAATTGGACTCGGTTTCATCTCTTCAACATGTAATGCGCAGGAAGGTGTGCTTAAGTGTGTCACAGCAGACAGGCGTGATAAAGAGCATGGAAACAGGACTTTACTCTATTAAGATCAGGTACAGACCAGAACATGTTCGTCCGTCTCCCAATACTGTCTGACTTCCTGTCTGTGGTTCGCAGCTCCAAGCCAAATGGTTCCTCCTGAAGATGTAAAGCTCCTCAAAAATATAGTAAAGTATATTTATAGTATAGTCTAATTTAAAGTAAAGGACAGAAGGAAACGAATGAAGCAACATTTTGTGCTCCAGTGAGTATTCGTGGCAGCAGAATGGTGTAAATGGGAATGAGTCCAAATGAAGTACATCGTGTGTGTTCGTGGTGATGAATGAGCAGTCACGGTGCAGACCGAAGACACCTGGACGAATCGAAAAGTTCCCTTCCCTTTGTCTCTCTCTCCTGTCCGTGAGAACAAACGTCCTTCTTTACGCATCGTAAAATGTAATTACATCACAGCCGTGTTAACTGTGTTCATCCACTGGAGTCAAGTGTTGGTGAGCCACATGAGAACTAGAATAAATGAACCCTCAGAGCCTCATTGTCTCCATCCTTCAGGTCACCATGACGATGACACTGCTGAAGCTCCTTTCAGAAACAAAGTGCCGCCCGCCTCCACGACGAGGAGCAGCTTAATGTTGACGTCTGAGAGGAGCAGCACCTGAAGGCAGCACGTGTTTCTGCAGCTGTGAGAGCAGGTTGGATTCAGAGGCTCCTTGAACCATTCAGGTTTAAAGGAAAAGAGTCATTTTTCAAGAATGACAAGGTATTTCATTTTCATTTTCCTGCCACCTGTGTTGCCATGCACAAGATAACTGTTGCATCACTTCGGTGGTGAATTTGGGATTACAGTTTATTGTATCACTTCTGGCTTCTGTGCAGCTCTTGGACGACTTGCTGTGGTTTGCAATATTATGAATATAAAAAAACAGTGTTTACCCGTCTTAACTCATCTGAAGGCCTCTACACACCAGAGGCCTGACAACATGAAAATTCGAAATACTTGGCTTTCGAATATTTCACATCAAAACTAATTATACAACACTATTTTAACCAAAAAAAGCACCAACCAACAGGATCCTACTGACCCAAAGCAGCGTCTGACAGTCTGTCTGAGGTTAACTGTTTTATAAGCGAAGCTTCTCTAAGATGTTTTATAAAGTTTCCTTTTAGTTAAATGCTGTGAGGGAATTTGGTTTCTCTCCCGTAAACTGTTACTAAGTGTATATGTCTCAAGCTCTTATTGTGAAAGGTCAGAACAAAAGGAGTGGATCTGCCTTTGTCAGTGTTGAAAGACTACAGGGCCTCCGTGTTGTTAAACTGTTCAAATCAGTCTGTTCAACAACGTGATTGGTTGATGCCAAGTTCAGAAAACAAACCTTATCCTCAAAACATATCGCTTTTTTCGCTGCGTAATATTTGGGTCTTATATTTGTGGGAACTACGACTCATGACAAAAACAACAAAAATATATTGAAGTGTGAATTAATTGCATGAAAAAAATGTCCTCAGGGGGTAAAAGTGTTGATACTATGATAATTATAGTAAATATAAGATTTAATTAAACAATAACAAGATTATCCGGAAGGTAAAGCTTATATTAAATCCTACTGACTACATCCTGCTCTCTTGCTTTTGCATATTTAGCGTTCCGGCTATGTTTTATTCTCTTTAAAACAAAGGTCCTCTGATGTATCTTATCAGATGGATATATGTGCAAAAACAGACAGAAGGAGAGGAGAGGAGAGATGAAACGGACGGCAGCAGAGGAGATGAAGAAGAGCGGAGTGTAAATTATGATTTCTAATCGTTGCGTAACCGGATTATTGACGGAGAAACGCGGGAGGTGAGTGAGAGCGAGGAGGAGATCAGATCCTCGTTGATGCTGAGCGACGGTATGATGATCATCTTCATCTTCATCTGTCAGTGAACTAAAGAACCAACAGACCTCTTCAGGGAAACAAACATTGGTTGAGATCAGCAGCCTGGAGCTGAGGTCCTGCTGTGGATGTTTCCTTCTGCATGGGTGGAGTTTTTTCTACATGATCAGCTAAAGATTACACCTGACCGACCAATCAGAGACAAGGTTTTATTAATCTGCAATCATCTCTACCAATTGGAAACAAGGTTGTGTCAAGTCTTATACCATCATCTCTGGAACCAAGTTTGTTTTTCTGTAAACTAGACTACGTTCCTCTGTAGTCTCTCCTCCAATCAGCATCAAGACTACGTTCCTCTGTAGTCTCTCCTCCAATCAGCATCAAGACTACGTTCCTCTGTAGTCTCTCCTCCAATCAGCATCAAGACTACGTTCCTCTGTAGTCTCTCCTCCAATCAGCATCAAGACTACGTTCCTCTGTAGTCTCTCCTCAAATCAGGAACTCGACTATGTTTTTCTAAAAGTCATTGAAACATCAAAGTATTGAATAAAACACACACACAAAATCAAAAAGACGCCGAAAACAATCAAAATGTTAATTTTTTGTTATGACTCACAAACAGCTTTCATTTCATTTTTCTCTGAAATATAAACAGACTGGAAAATTAAATTAGAAATATGTGATTTCCTGTTTGAAGCTTTGGCATGACGAGAGACCACACACACACACACACACACACACACACGCACACGCACACACACACACACACACACACACGCACACGCACGCACACGCACACGCACACGCACACACACACACACACACAAAGTGGACCTGTCAGCTGATTTCTCGAGGGGCAGACTTAAGAGCAGTTAGCTTTCATGAGGGTGAAAGCAGCGTTCACTGTCTAAATGTCACGCCACCCACTGTGTGTGTGTGTGTGTGTGTGTGTGTGTGTGTGTGTGTGTGTGTGTGTGTGTGTGTGTGTGTGTGTGTGTGTGTGTGTGTGTGTGTGCTGGCTAAATGAGAGGAAACATGGGGACGGTGTTTTTTTTAAGATGGAGAGGTGGAGCAACAAATAGGATGGATGACGTTAAAACAGTGAACACACACACCTACAAAATATGATTTATTAAGAGAGTCAGATACTTCAGATTCATTCAAACTCTGTTCCTGAATAGTAATAATTAAGACGTTTCTAGTGAACACTAAACATGAGGGCTGCACCACGTCGGAGAGAACTGACGTAGCACATTTTGTTTATTGAGATATTTTGAGGAATATTCACCCTCTAGAGAGGTCCAGGGTAAGAAACTGTGCTGTGTTTTGAAGTGAAATGCATCAATCTGGTGCAAAATCAAAAGGAAAGATCTATGAAGAAGTGTGTTCTGTTGCAAAACATAAATGTAATCGTAAACATATTGGTTGTATGGATCTAGGTTTTGATGACAAAGCAAAAAAGGTCTGAGAGTCTGACGATGGCGGCAAGATGTTTATATACAAATATCTATTTGTTGCGTTATTCTCAGAGAAAGAAAATGAACTGAGACTCAAAAGGAAAACGAGTGTAACCGGCAGAACCTCCACTATAGAGAGAGGAATACACTGTAAACTCATTTCTCATATTCATAAACTACTTTATTACCTTTATACAAACCCTGTAAATGAAAATATCGTGTGAAATGTATTATAAAGAAACAAAAGGTTGAATATCCTGCAAAACATTTACTGAAATGGGGATTTGTTTTAAACGTCTTTGTTAAATGATTGGGAGTTTTCCTTTTGCATTAAGCAGAAAAACATTTATGAATGAAGTTTTTTTCATGTTGAATAGTTACTGAACTGTCACAGAAACTTTTAACTGTTTCATGACAAATTAGATTGTGTTTCTTTAAATATAATTAGCATTATTGAGAAATCTTAACATCAAAATATCTTTTTTAGGAGTTTTGAGGTTTTTTTTGTGACTGATATTTATCACAATTCTGATTTTTCTGTCTTCAAACTGTCCGCTGAGAGCTTCACAATACGACCTTCATGCTCCTTATCTCCGGCTTTCACAGCTTTTTAACATTTGAAAAAGGTCACTTCTGTTTACTCTGATTCCCCTTAAATGAATAACCGGCTATCTGCATTACAGACAGCGAGAGGCGGAGAAGTTATAAAACAATTCACCATCCGTCTGGTTTTTCTTTTTCCCCGTACTCATCATTATGTAATGGTTCATATCGCTTCTCAATTTCAGCTCAGTGGAACGTTGTTCGCAGTCAGGACGCTTCAATAACAAAAAACCAATCAAATGCTGCAGCTAATAGAAGTCAACGCATGCTAACGTGTGTGTGTGTGTGTGTGTGTGTGTGTGTGTGTGTGTGTGTGTGTGTGTGTGTGTGTGTGTGTGTGTGTGTGTGTGTGTGTGTGTGTGTGTGTGTGTGTGTGTGTGTGTGTGTGCTGTGTTGGACAGCTGGTTGGACAGCTACACAGTAAACGGAGACACTCTTGCTGTCTCACTAATGATAGCACTCAGACAGACATACTGTGTGTGTGTGTGTGTGTGTGTGTGTGTGTGTGTGTGTGTGTGTGTGTGTGTGTGTGTGTGTGTGTGTGTGTGTGTGTGTGTGTGTGTGTGATTTTTGTGTGTGTGTGTGTGTGTGTGTGTGTGTGTATTAGTCCTATACCAGATTTTTATGGTTTTATGGTATGCGGATGGTTTTTATGGTTTGTTTTTTACTGTTGTGCTCCTTCACTCGGAGAGACACCACGCGAGCGGACATTAAAGATCTCCAGGAGAATCCATAGATGAATATTGTGTTAACATTAAATGCTTCTTGCACTTTTTTTCAAAACCGATTTTCTCTCTTATGCTGACACTTCTACATTTTAGCCCTGACTCTCCACCTGCGGAGTGTTTTTTTGGACACTTTGTGTAAATCTTCAAAGTGGAACCTGAGAGATATCTAGCAGGTAAATAAATGGCTCTTTTGCAGAAAATTTGGTGCCATAAAAAACAAACAGACTTGGCCTCTAACGCCACTGACTCATGACTTCTCTTTGGAGCCTCATGACTTTAAAGTACTTGAAACCTTTCAAAAAGACAAATATGAAAGATATCGTTCTTCTAGAAAAGGACTTTCTTATGGTGCAAATATTTTTCAAACGAAGTCTCTTTTCAGACATGAATGTCTCCATAACTCTGATGGTTCACAGATCACCATTAACAGTTTACGTTGGCAGAAAGTAGTTAAAGTTCAAACAAACTTCAGAGAATAGAAACAACTTGACCTAACTTTTCATTTTGCCTCCTTCATGCACAACTAAAAATGTGAGATTTTGACCTTAAAAATCGAACTGAAGCACTAAAGAAGATGAAAAGATGCATCAAAACATCCATTTATGGTTAAAAACGTGGTCTTTCTAAAATGTTCAATCTTAATTCTGATTAAACAAAACACAAAGAAAAAACTAATTCATAAATATAAGAAACAACTCTGAAGAGACATTTAAAATAATGTATAATAATATTTAATATTAATAATATTCTTAAAATTAACTGATCCCTGAAGAAAAGGAAATTTATTTTCTGAGAAATTCTGTTTTTTTACAACCTGAAGCTGAATAAACATGAGTGGGTGTTATAACTATAATTTTTCAAAATAAAAGCAAACCTCAGCGGTGCAATGTGGCTTTTTTATTTGCCAACAGGCTCAAAGGAAAAGTTATTTCATAACTCAATAAAAATAAGAAACAAAAAGGACCAAAACGTCCATAAACACCTGATAAAAACGCACTTATGGCCAAAACTTCAACAATGAATGTCTCTGTGGTGCATCAGTGTTACCGATATAAAAGCCCTGCTCGCTTCCTGCTGATAAAAATGATGAAGAGGAGGAGCAGAGCTTCAGAGGGGAAAAGAAAGATGAACGTCGTCGTGGCGATAAGTGAAGCCCATGAAGAGGAATGTTTTTAGTTTGTATTCGACTCAGAGCTTCTGTAATCTGGAGAGCAACAGGAAACTGTATTTGTTCAGATAAATGCATGTAAATAAATATGATTCACATATTTTTATAGTTTATTCATAACACCAGGTTTCATAGCCCGATTCCTCCTGAAGAATTAAGCTATGTATAAACAGAGTTTCTAGGAGACGGAGTTGGAAGATAGACAGAAAAGAGAAAAGCAGAAATGAAACAGAATGAACATTAAAACGGGATGAGAGACGGAGGAGACACCTGGAATGAAAAATGTTCAGACTCACATCAAACAGCTCGTTGTCCCGACTGTCCTCCAACAAACAGAGTCCTCAAACTTCTAACAGAAAGAAGAACAACGAGTGTTAAAAACTTATGAATTGTGACAAAAACAGTCTCCGCTGCAGGCTGATGACAATGATGGTTCGTACGTAAAAACAATCACTTTTTACAGATAAATAGTCAGATATCAGGTTATATTATATTATTCTTATTCAACTTTCAAGACAAACTCTTTTTATGGATTTTCTGGAGTCCCCACTTTACAAAAATGTCGTCACTTTGCAAAGATTTCCTCACTTTCTAAAGAAGTCCCAACTTTCCAAAAATGTCTTTACTTTGTAACGATTTCCTCACTTTCTAATGATGTCCTCCCTTTGTCAAGAAGTTCCCACTTTCCGAAGATGTCCGAACATTTTAAAGATATCCCCACTTTATAACATGTCCCTGCTGTCCAAAAATGTCCTTTCTTTTCAAAACTACTTTGTAAAGAAGCCCTCATTCCCTACTATGTCCTCACAATCTTTCTTTCTTTCTTTCTTTCTAAATATCACAGGAACAATGGATGTGGACTCCAAAACAATCAAAAAAACAAGCGTTAGAAATTAGTCCTGCCCTCTGAAACATCTGTCAAACTCAATTATCTTCACAATGGTTTTGAATAACTACATATTCCTCGAGCAGTGGAGGTGAACAGCTGGAAATGACAGAGGGCCGTCAACAAGCAGAAACAACAACAGCAACAACGTGTGTCTGTAAACAGCAAACAGCCGGCGCAGACGTCAGACTGAACGTAACCTGATGTGTGGAGGACGCATGTCTGAGGACGGTTACACATCTGGAAGAGGGCCGTTAACAGGATACAAAATATAAGAAGAGGAAGAGAGAACGTTCAGTCACAACGCAACAGAAAAAAACCCAGAAGAAGAATCGACAAAGCAGCAAAGTAAACATCAGTTATGATTTCAACAGTTTGGAAACATCTGTCAGATTGTTTATCTTTTCTTTACAATCCATTTCATCTATTAAACACACACACACACACACACACACACACACACACACACACACACACACACACACACACACACACACACACACACACACACACTGCATTAACATTAATGTATTCTGACCATTTGCAGAAATCATATATTCAGGCACAAACTCCTGTAGGGGGTGAAAACAGCTCAGAGAGCCACACACGTATGTTTGTGCAGGTGGTCTTGTGGGGACCCGTCCCGGTACAATGACATCAACTGGGACCCGATTCAACAATTACCCTGAAAATAAACAATCCTTTGAGGAAGTGAGGACAAATATCTTGACACCTGAAATATGTTCTCGCTTTGCAAATATGTCCTGAATTTGTAAAGCTGTCAACACCTTCTAAAAAATGTCCTCACTTTCAAAATATTTCCTCACTTTCAAAAAATGTCATAATTTCTCAAAAACTGTCTTTAAATCTTTCTTATTTCATAAAATGTCATAATTTCTTAATATATCCTCACTGTCTTTTAATGTGTCACTTTTCTAAAAATGTTGTCACTTTCTAAAAATACAAAAATATTAAAGTCACAGTTTTATCAAACAATCAGGAGGAAATAGAGCCTTTGTTGGGGACTATTTTCAGTGGTGGATGAATACACGTTTGGTGCTGTAGTGAGTATTTGTGTCAGCAGAACGGTGCAGAGTTTTTTCTTTGGTGAGATGAGATTTATTCACTAGAAGAAAAAACATAAAATATCACCAGATTTATTTGTTTTTAACTAACAAGTGAACATTTTGATAGCAAATGTTTAATAGAGGCGTCTTTTATGGAGAAATAATATGTGTGCGTGTAGGGATAACAACTAAAAACCTATTAAATCAAGTCTGATTCTTATCCCAGTCTAACCTCCCCCACACTGTAGGTCATCTTTCATTTTCTCTCTCTCACACACACACACACACTAACACACACACAAACACACACACACATATTGTGTATTAAATATTAAATAAACCTCCACACTGCGTATCAGCTCGGCTCCATCGCATATTAAACTGCGTGTGGGCCGGATTTTCTGTGAATTCGTCTCAATATTCATGTTTTAAATATTGTTTTTAGGTGAGTGTGGAAAAACATTAAAGTCTCGATCGGTTCATTAAAAGCTAATTAGTGTTTCAGAATCAATAAAATTAAATAATTCACAATTTTAGTGTATGAATTATTTAAAATGTATTTTATTTTAAAACAAATGTGCTCATTAATTTCTAAAAACTATTGAGTATATCTTGAGTAAACAGAATTTTTATTTAACTATAGATCAAATTTATTTATTTAAATTCAGCAGCACAGATACATTGATAATCAATAAAAGCTCAAACCTGTTTGTGTTCAGCTGCAGGTTTTCAGGTGAAGACGAACAGAAGCGGATCCACAACTATATATATATATTATATTATATATATATATAGCGTTCACACTGAAGCTCAAAGTTTTAATTCATTTTTGAAGGAAGGGCTCTAAAACAAATCTGTGGTTTCATCTGAAACTCAAAGTCTTTAGAGGATAGTTTTCTATATAATACAAATTAAAAGTGTAAAAAAATGGCAAATGCATCATCATTATGTTATTCATAATAATCAGGACACAATTAAAAAGTTTGAAAAGAAAATGTCAAATATTGACACATTACTTTTGAAAATGAAAAGCAAATGTTTGAATCCTGAAATAGAAAACTGAAAAACTTAAATGCAAAAGCTGAAATTAAAATGTATAATTTAAATTAAACTTTTTTTTTTTTTAAGATGTTTGTTAATGAGAATTAAAACATTTAAAAAAAAAAAAAAAAAAAAAAAAAAAAAAAATATATATATATATATATATATATATATATATATATATATATATATGTATATGAAAGAGTGTTAGCACGTGTGCCTTTGATCTGGCTGATTTGTGTCATTTGATCAAACAGAATGGCCTTTCTGTCAGATGGAACCGCCAGAGGTGCTTTTATTCTATTGATCTTCTATTCTGCTAATTAGTGAAATGAAAGGCAGCGGCTGTTTTGATGCTTGATGTGTTTTACGGGGGGGGAGACACCCCGCGAAGTCAAGAGCTCCTCTGCTAACATCAGAAGAAACTGTTACACGTTTAACTAATACAGTATTTAGTTTTAAACGTTGGGGAAAACAGGGTGGATGTTGTTCATCACCTCCAACAGGGTTTTCTTGTAGAAACCCTGCTGAGCGTTGGAGTTTGTATCAAATTTCACCATGTTTGAACATAAAACTCTTCTGAAGTGTTTGTCTCTAAATGAATATTTATGATAAACAACTCATAATTTGGCTTCAGAGAAAAATTATTAATTTTTGAGGAATAAAATGAAGTTATATTTTGAGGATGAATATTGGTTATGTGACAGGTGCAATACCTAATGGACAACGAATAAAGAACACAACAATGTGAAATATTTGAAATTCAAAAAAATGACGTCGCATTTGTCGCATAATATTCACGAAAAAAATCAAATGAAAAAAATGCCTTTAAACTTATTTAATTCAGTGTATTTTTAATTCTCAGTTTTAAGATAAAAAGCGACGTATCATCAGCAAAATAACGTTAAGTCTCCACTTTCGTTTCTGTGGTGTTAATTTAAGTGAAACAGTGACAATCTGAAAACAAAAACTTTAACACAGTTCAGAACAAGTTGTGAATATTTTACATATTGTGCAGACTATAATAGAGAAGAGAAAATGTACCCGCCCCTGCATACATGCATTTAAACAAACAAACACAGACACATCTAGTAATGTGGTGTATTATACATTCTGCTGTATCTGTCCATAATGTTCCTGCAGCAACTGGATTTCATTTCTGTTCAGTGTTCATAAAACCTGAGTATGGATGTGTGCTAAAGCAGAAAGGTGTTTATATAAATGCATTACATTTAAATTGAGCTTCTGCTGGCTAAGAAGCCAAAATCGCGACGGAGGTAAAAAACAATGTTTTCGACCCACAGCTGGAGCCATGGCCAGATAAACCAAGCTCTAACAGGGGCCCCAGGGCAAATATCTAGCTGTTTGTTCCCTATAGAATGTTCTTAAAATGACTCTATAAGACAGGGCCACAAGATATTGTAGTTAAATTCAGTTTAAAGTTCGATAAGCAATTTTTTTTTATAATAACTATGTATCAAATGAAAATGTGACAACCTGAACAGGGTCGTTTATTGTGATGAACCCACAGAAATGAAAATAGAGTGGGACTATCAGGGCCCCGTTGTAGTCTGGTCTTCACTACAATAAAATATATAAAATGTTAGCTAAATATGAACCTCATTACGTCCTTTTTACACTAATATGGTTTTAAACTTAACATACAGTTACATACATTATATACTTGTAAACAAACAACAGTTATGACGTATTCTGAGGCACGAGTTAGACAATAAGTCACGTATAACGGTGAAGTAGTGATACGATGTCAAGTTTCTGACTAATAATTCGGTTCGTATGATCATTTCCTACGAAAAGTTAGTCATAATTTTTCGTGAGTTTTCCCAGAAAAGTTCAATTTCTGCTCGTTCGGCGTGTGACAGAATTAGAAAAGTCTACTTTCTACAGTTTGGCTCTCCGTCTCAGCCCCACTGTTCCCACGACAACAGCTCTAGTTCTTCTTCGTGATCCTCGGCCTGAGGGGGTGCGGTAATAAATTCATCAAACGGATCACAAACTGAAAAGGGATTTAGGAGCCCCGGCTATATTTAAGCTGATCCACCTTGCAGCCATCCTTTAGGCCTTTTTTTCCAGGTTAAGGATTCATAGAGACCACGGAGTCCCTCAGGGTTGGAGGTCTGAGCGGTTTGGATTATTCAAATCCATCAACCTCCTTTAGATCTGTGTACACTGGCTCAGTCCCAACTCTAGAGTACATGCAGGTTTTTACTCTGTAAAGTGACTCTGAAGACCAAATCTGCTTGATTTTTTGACTGTAGTACTGATGGACATCATTTATCCACAATGCAATGCACAAAGGAATAAGGGAAACGATGACATGTTGGTCCTATTGCTTTGTCTGTCACGGATGTGGTGTGGACCCAAAAGCAGTACGACCAGGAGACAGATAGAGTTCTGGAGCTTTATTTAAAGCTGAGCACACAGCAGACAGACAGGCAGGATATGACTCACAGAGGGAAACAGGCAGGGGATCAGGCAGACGGAAACCAGAGGAAGCGGAGGCTAAACTCGTGGTCGGGGACAGAAGGCTAAGGCAGCTAACCGGGGCAGAGGCAAGGTAGGAATCCGGTGGTCGGGGACAGAAGGCTGAGACGTTGACCGGGGCACAGGCAAGGCAGGGAAGTCCAGACAGGCAGGGTCGGCAACGGGAAATCAGTCCACGGGAAATTGCTGGAAGGTCTGACATGAATGCAACGAACGATCTGGCAGCGAGTGTGTGAATGAGTGGGGCATTTATACTGCAGGGTGTAGGTGCAGCAGAGTGAGCAGGTGAGAGGGATGGTGCTGATGAGGTGGGCGTGGCAGACAGGTGCACTGCATGAGGCTGATTAGGTGAGTGAGGGAGAGTGTGGTGAGAGAGAGGGGGCTGGGCTGTGAGCTGGAAGTGGAACTGGGAGTGGCCGGAGTGAACTGAGAGAGAGTGACAGGCAGGTGAACAGAGTGAGCCAATTAGGTGAGTGAGACAGAGTGACAGGAGTATGGAGCTACTGACAGTATGGAGGAAGAACTGTGACATTGTCAAGATCTTTGAAAACAAAAAAGTGACAGTTAAATCCAAAATCTTTGGAATAACAATTTGTGCAATTTAATCTTGAGTTTCCAGACGTCCATTTGTACCACGGGCAACACCCGGATCTGTAAAGGTCCTCAAAACACTTGCCGAGGTCGTCTGGGACGCATTTGATTCCATATCTTTTAGTGAAAACGCTGTTTTGGACTGATATGTCCCCAACAAGAACGTAACATGAAAATACTTCATCAAAATTGGTCCTCAAATCGCATAAAATATCATTTTACGCAATCTCTAACAGTTTTTAAAGCCCATAGAGATATGTTACAAATGCGTCAAACATTCTTGGGAGATCTGGTTTTGCCTGGAACGCGGCAAGGAATACACAGAGTCTGTATTGTCATTAATGCTTCTTCTTATAATTTAATTTCCAGCAGACTCAGTAGGGGAATTCAACAATACATTGGGTCTTTGCAAACGGGAACGTTGTTTGTCTATATTTGCATATAGAGTATATAAGTGAGATCCCATCACAAGTGCTCACTGGAGAGGCATGTGAAGATGCATTCTAATGTCGGGTAAACAGGACTTTCATCACATCTAAGATCAATACATAAACAAACCGTGGAGACAGAGATTGTTGGTATCTAATATTCAAACAAGACTCCACCTCTGCTTGCACACTGTCGTCACTGTCTCGATACACTTTCTCCACCAACTGTCTCCTTCCAGATGATTTGCAGTCACAACATGTCCTTGTTACTTAAGGGACAAAGTCTGGAAATTAATCCAGCTGCTGGAAGCTGATATCAGAGCTGCACAGTGATCCGTCCGTCCACTGCAGGCTGGATTTTCAAATCAAACCTTTATTTGTCGGAGTTAGAGTTGACCAAGCGTGAACACTTTTTGTCAGGCCTGCCGTGATTTACACATTGATACAGAGGAGCTGCCAAAGTCAACTCAGATTTGTTTTTTCCAAAAGTTTCTGCTGTATTTCAAGGTCGCCTAGTGTTCTGCTTCTGTTTTTGTTCTTTTCTTGGAAACATTCCCAGAGCTTTCTCAAATCCTTAGAGAAAATGTAAAATTACAAAGTGATCTGAATGTCAAGAAAAATGTTGGAAAGAAAAAACTGTAAGCTATCCAATTTGTAGTTGTAAGAGAGACTGCATACATTTAAGGTGATGCTGTGTTTTTACCTTTAGAGCAAAGTATACTTGGCTGCATCCTGCAGAACGGGGTGGGGTTTAATGTTGAAGGTTCAATGCAAACCACTGTGATTTGATTGGTTTGACTGTCAAATGTAGGCGGAGTCAAACAGAGATTTTATCGATTTGGACTACGCAACAGCTGTGTTCCTATGTATTGTTAACTTTTAAAAGTTTCAAATACACAGAACAATGTTAAGAGTTCACATTCAGAAGTACTTAAAAAACAGTAACATAACAATAGTCAGAATGATAGCGATTAGCACTAGCAACAGCTATCATTGATGGTAAATTTAAATAAGTCTGGCTAAAGTACAGGGAAGCGTACTTGGGCCACCTTTGTTCAGCATAAATATTTAGGAATGACATTTTAATGCAGATGACTAAATGCAGAATTCATTTGTATGCAGATGATACAGGCTTTTACTATAGACAACAATAGAAATATTTCAGGAGGCTGTAACAATGAATGTGGCCTGATTCTACATTTTCTACTCTTGGATATGTTTTTATTGTTTGTATTTAATCTTTGTGTACAGACAAAGGTATTGACACGGAATAGAATATCTTTCACCATCTATCATCAACCATCAGGTCCATATTTTAATATGTCCAATACTTCTGGTCAATGACCAACTACTGCAGAACTAAAGACATTCCCATCAGCCTCAGCTGTACGTTGTGTTCATTGCTAAATTAATAGAGAATGTTAACATAGAAAAAAATATTATGTTTTATGCTTAACATCATCATATTAGTATTGTCATCATCGTGAGCGATGAACTTAAAGCACCACCATGACTAAGTACAGCCTCACAGAGCCGCTAGCATGGCTGTAGACTCTTGCTCGGTGATGCTTCTTGATGTCAGTAGATCACATGGCTCCCACACAGTTCATTATTTTTAATTGACCCAAACTACAGTCCATAACCACCAGCTTTTTATAATACACTAACAATGTTTTTAGCTAATGGGCTAAAAATGTTTCTATGGGTTCTCTGGTGATGTGGCAGGAAATAGATTTCAGTTTTCTGAAAGCCCACAAATCATTGTTTTTAATGAAGCAAGGAGGAAAAACACAACAAATCTATAGTCCCTTGGGGGTGAAGGCTCAACATTATTAGTTAAGATCAACAAAGTGATGCATCACTGTGGAGGCTGACAAACGTTAGCAAAGAGAGCTGAAAAACAAACTCACTCCTACTCTAACTTTAGAATCCCTCACTCAGACTAAGGAGAATACACTGGTAGTAACATTTTTCAGAAACATTACAGTCATAGATCCGCCCGCCGCTCGTGGGTGAAATTAAGTATTTGATTTCATTACAGCTGCCATCAGAGGGCATCAGACTGAGTGAAATCCTCCCATCAGCCGTTACTGCTGAGAAAACAGAGGAGGCAATCTGTAGGTTAAAAGCCAATGAATCCGCTCGTGCTGATGACTTCCCATCAGCATGTACGCAAACGTTCAGGGAGGAGCGGAGGTCTTTGGTCCCATCATCCTCTCTCAAACTCAGCAGACCGAACCGGTACAGAGAGAGGACTCATTAGGAGAAGCCGCCAGTCAAAGAGTTGGGTAACATTCATGTGAACTAAGGTAATGGTTGAATCACTCCATCCATTCTGTGGTGGAGTGTTCAAGGAACATAAGAACAATGTGGATTGGACATTCTGAGCCTTAAACATACCGACAATGCCTTCTTTGTCTTAGTATATTTAAGTTGTGGAACTACAGCTCCTATATTTTCTGGTCTTTTTGGGATATCAACATTAATGCTGTCATGGAGTCAGTGAGTTACAGATTTAACCCCCTTTTTTTTTAGCCCATATTCGTTTCTTATTTGGCAAATTGGCACCATTAAAAGTATGTAAAGCAAGGAAATAGTAAAGCTGAACGATTTATTATCACTTCCTGTTTGCAGTGTACCTGTGGATGTACAGACACTTATTACTGGATTACTTTGATACTTAAAAAAAACTTGATAACATGGTGATTATCAAGTTCTGCATTTATAAAAAAGCACCCTTTTGTCTTTGATTTCCAAGTAGATTTATGAACGTCGACAAACCTCAAGCTTTTAGCACAGGAGCTTCTCTCACCGACTGATTTTACAAAAACATATTCGTTGGGACATGTTCAGCATAAAACAATGAAGTTAAAGGACAACTCGTTTCCATTGTGGTCTCTTTTTCTATACTATAACATACTTACTGTACCTGCATAAGCTACTTGCATACCCACAAACTTTCCACCTATTTACATCTCTAAATATAACATTATATGAATCCCAAATGCATGTTTAAACCTATGGCTTAATTATATTTATACTGGACGTCTATTGAACTCTACCACCTTCATGCACAGGAAAGTATTTTACCCAGAACATGTTTTAAATCTACAGGACACCATGTCTGTGGCCCTGCCTCTGGTAAAAACAAACATTACCCATTACCTTGCAATATCGAGGGCCAACATGAGACATAAGATTCAATATCACCCTGACTGGTTTATTTGAGCAGTGGAGAGCTTACATTTTCAGGGTTTCCTTATCCAAAAATTGGGCTTTATACTCTAGAAATTAGATTTTCCTCGCCAGAAATGTGATTTTCCAATAGTGCCACTGATATACCGCCTTTACTCTCAGGTCTAAAGCTGATTTAAACGGCACAAAATCCACAGAAACAATTATCCACAGGCCTGGTTCTGTACTGAGCTGTAGGAATCAGTAAAGCGATAAATCGTTTCCATCTTCAGGAGCCGCTGGCGTCTTTGTTTTATGGCGTCTTTGTTTTATGGCGTCTTGTAACAGTTCAGCAGGAATCCCGCTCTACTTTGTCATGTCTCCTGGACTGTTATTAGCAATAAGCATTGTTCTTGTGTAATCCGTCGTTCGGACGCACTAATCTGCTGCTCCGCTGGAGCCTCCGGAGGCTTCAGGGTACCGAACCCATCGCTCAACGGCAGCAGAGGTTCAGTAACGAGCCTGTGATCAACACGCGTGTTCGGCCATCGTTTCCTGAAGCAGTGAAGTTTAAATAAAGATCAGATAACCGCTCTGGCTCCTGCAACAGCACGGATCGCACACTGAGACTTCTACTAATCAATATGGGAAATGTGGGGGTGTTGAAACACAATCGGTCTCATTAACATTTCAGTCCGCCGTCATCTGACCAAGGACCAAGAGTATTGATTACCTATTGTGGTGTTGTAATTGATGGCTTGTAGTTGGCAGTAGAATTGACCAACCTGTTGACCACTTGAAGGCTCCACTGAGTCATTGATTGTCGCCAACGTGATTATCAGCTGATGAGATTTACCAGCAGATAAAACCATATTCAGACAAACTCTCATCCACTGATTAGTCAGTAGCTTCTACTTTGTCATATTCTCAATCAGAGTTTAGCTCCGGTCAATGACACTCGATCCCTCTTGTTCCTGATTGGCTCAGGGGAGATTCGGCTATCGAGAAGTTCGGGAAGACGATCCATTCAAGGCCGAACCGGACGATCCTTGTTTTTTTGTTGAAATGTGATCAGTTTAGTCATTTTTTATGTTGAACCTGACGAACTGCTGTTATACATCTCTGTATCAGCCGTCCGTCTCACAGCAACACTTAAAGCCAACGCTGGAGCAAACAGAACAATCTGCTGACATCTGAGATTGGTCTTCAGTGCAAAGTATGTTTTATTCATTCTATTTAAAAAATATATATATAAAAAAAATGAACATTTTCATGAATGATATTATCAGAAATGGACGTTGCTTGATTTCTATCTCCAATATAACAGAACAAAGATGGAGAGTTTGCACCAGAACAGCAGTGGAAAGCATGCAGA
Source organism: Anoplopoma fimbria (assembly GCF_027596085.1). NCBI lineage: Eukaryota > Metazoa > Chordata > Actinopteri > Perciformes > Anoplopomatidae > Anoplopoma > Anoplopoma fimbria. Next base: position 1,062,424 of record NC_072455.1, on the reverse strand, counting down.
CGTGCTGTAATCGTAATGTGCATCATCACAGAGGTGTGAACAACATGGAATAACAATGTCAGTCATGTGTTATTCGTGGTTGGTTGCCCTAACGAAGGCATGTTGTCCTTGTATTAGCATATTCTAATAATGGACCTGCATTGAGATTCACAGCGAGCAGCTTCTCTCCTCGTGTTTCTGAGGCAGATCAGCCAGCTGCTCAACAACAACTAGATGTTTTGTATTTATTAAATATTAAATGAAAAGTTTTTATTTATTTATTTTGAACAAGAAGGTCATAGTATGACTGCCACTGTTGGTAAAAATGTTTTTGAAATAAAACTTCCGGTGGCAGGGGCATACAATTCTGAGAAAGATCTCAGAAAATATATTAATTCAATTAGTATCTATTTATGTTTATGAAAAAACATCAAACTAAACCAGTATATGCATCTTCAAAAATCTGACGGCGGCTGGCGTTATATCGGTTTTGCTAAATATTCAGAGTTTTTTTTCTTGCAAATTCATGAGTTTAAAATAGAATATTTAAGTTTGTACCTTTAAAATTGTGAGTTTTTTTACTACTATTCAAAATCACTATCGCCCGGCTCCGTAATCTTTTTTTTTTTTCAACCTAGGTTGTAAAAAAGACAAATAAAAAAAATAAGCTAGATATCTGAAGTTTGGATGATTTCCATGCAGACTGACCGGTTTAGTTTTCTTGTAAACAAACCTTCAGTGAAATGATCCTGTTGGAGGAACCTTCACACAGGTAGAACCTTCACACAGGTAGAACTTCCTGCAGGACTGTTTCTCTGCATTTCATCACCTCGCCAGGTGTTCTGATTATTTTGACCACCCCACTTGAGATTACTCAACACTCTGCATGTACACATGTTTAAATGCAGACAGAGCACACACACGGGTGCGTCCGGGTTTTGTAACACAGCACGTTTGCACGACTACAGTTACCATCATGAATATGTACGGACATAATCACCCTCATTAATATTCATGAGCATGTTGGTGAATATGCATAAAAAAAATCAAAGCAAAGCAAAACAAGAAATGTGTGTGTGTGTGTGTGTGTGTGTGTGTGTGTGTGTGTGTGTGTGTGTGTGTGTGTGTGTGTGTGTGTGTGTGTGTGTTTACAATCTACTAATCACACACATCCACCCGAGCGTCGTCCCTGGCGACGATACGTCGCTAATTGCCATTCGGTTTCTGATGACCTTCAGTTGATGGGGTGTTTACATCCCGAAACACACACACATCTATGGCGCAAACCACACAGCAGATTAACACACACACACACACACACACACACACACACACACACACACACACACACACACACACACACACACACACACACACACAGGAAACTTATAACTTGTTTGAAGAGGGGGAGTGAAGGACACACACACTGACCTGAAAACCAAGGATTCTAATTGGTCAGTTGAATCCATCACAGAGCAGCGTGGCATCATGACTGACCTGAACAAGGACATTTGCATCATTAATGTGACCTTTGACCTCCTCATGTTTTTTACACAGTTCGTCTCAATCATCCCCTCTGATCCCTAGAAGAGTGTGTGTGTTTGTATCTGCAGAGACTTGAAGTTCATTTCATTATGTTTAACGTGATCGGGGCGTTTCAGGGCTTTGACCTCTATAAAAACGAGCAGATCTTAATTAGCATCCCAAAGGAAGCTGGTAAATCTGGAGTTGGGGAGGAGGGGACTACTTCTGCATTCAACAACGAAATAATTCTTCATCATATATCTTCCCTTTGATCAGTAAGACAGCTGACGATCCCCTTTAAGTCTCCACACTGTAGAGAATGTATCAAAAGTGACTATAATTAAAATTTGAATATAACGTGCGGTGTGTCTCTGATGGTGATGGACCTCCAGAGAAGGATGTGCAGCTCCACTAGACTTTAATGAGCTTTATAGAGAGTTTCAGCGAGGGTTACTGTCCTGCACTAAGACTGAAACTAAAGAGTTAAACTGAACAGAGTCGACATTCCACTTGAGGTCGCTTCACATCGGACACTAAGTAGCTCAAAGATTAAACATTATTGCCATTCCTACACTATGTATAGACATAACAGCCAGCCCTAACAAATACAAGCTAAAAATATTAAAACTAAAAGGAAACCCTCCTGAAAAACCTAAGTTAAACACAGTGAAAAGTCAATCTAAAATCAAACTAGAGACCATCACACCAGCCGTTAAGCCAAATCAAACCTACTAGCTTGGACCAAACCAATCTTCAAACTGAAAATGTAAAACGAGTTGCTCAGGTAGAGACCAGCTGGTGAACATATTGAGGCATTCAGCAGCTAAAGAGATGGATATTACCCTGAGAAGGTGGTGGAAACCAAAAACAAAGATAAAAGAGAGAGAATGTTGGATTTACATTCATCAGATGGACATAAATACAAAGACTAGAATAAAAGCCCCTAATTATCGACATTAAACTGCTTGTTCTACTCCGTTTGTCGGAAAGTTTCATTCACATAAATGTCACTATAACTGGAAAACACTTACTCATTGCAGATCTTCAAGTCTTGCTGTCAGACATCAGCAGACGAAAACATCCCCTTTTGTTATAACACAGCTGTCAAAGACGTATGGAGCGATTTGCATGAAAACACTGTTGCCACCAGTGGTTTCTGCACGAGGTTCATATAAACATCTATTCTAACGGAGACACGTGGAGTTGGTCCACCGTTCTGTTGTGTTTCTGCTCTTTGCAGACGATGTGATTCTGTTGGCTGCTACATACCGTGACCTTCAGCAGAAACACGGGGTCGGTTTTATAAGTGTTCATGAAGAGTCGGTACCTCCAAGTCTGAGTTCATGGTCCTCTCCCGGAAAATGATGGATTGCATACACCGAGTTTGGAGTGAGTCTATGCTCTAAGCGACGTAGTTAAAGTATCTTGGGGTCTTGTTAAAATTGAGGCTGAGATGGACAGGTGTCAGCGTGCGATGGGGGGGATTCTAGCGGTCTGTTGTGGTGAAGAGGGAGCTGAGCCAGAAGGCAAAACTCTTGATTTACCCATCCATCTGTGTTTCGACCTTCACCGATGGTCATGAGCTTTGTGGTAGCGACCGAAAGAATGAGATCGAAATGAGGGAGTCTGGGCTGAGCTTTAGAGATGGGGAGAGGAGCTCAGACATCCGGAGGGAGATGCTCCAGATGTGGTTCAACATCTGATCAGGATCCTCCTAGACCCCAAACATGCTGGTCTGGCCTGGGAACTCCTAAGGGTTCTCATTAGGGAAGAGCTGGAAAACCCTCCTAAACCTGTTGCCCCCAGAACCCACCACGAATTAGTGCAAGATAACGGATGAATGGATGGATGGATGGATGGATGGACGCATGTGGGGTAAAAATGGATTTCAGGATTCTGCATCATGTACAGGAAGTGTGCGAGTGCAGAAAAGCGTTCTCCCGAGTACACAAAGGTTTGAATAAAAGATCTGGAGTGCAGATATTCAGCAGAAGACCTTGAGCACAAACCAGAGGAGGATCGGGTTATTGAACAAACAATACTCAGGACAAGGACAGACGTGATGAATCGCAAACACATTTTCCTTCCACGTTTTCTCTGCAGCCAATCAGAGGAAGGCCAACTCCACAAAGGATACCCCCGCGGAAATGAAGGGAGAAAGAGGAAGGAAAAATAAAGAGATGGTGATACGTACTTCAACTCTTCTTCACGTGTTACGGGTCAAACGGAGGCAGGTTCCGCCTCGGCCTCCATGTCGCAGGTTTCGACTCCCGACATGCAACCTTTGTCGTGTGTCGTCCTCCATCCGTCTCCGGCGGGGCTTCCTGTTGATCCGCCGCCTAATTACAAAGAAATGTCATGAAGATAATGTCAGATAAAGGTTCCTGGGTCGTCAGCTGAGGAATCCAGACTCTCATTATTGGCTCATTTTGCTTTTTACGTAACCTGGAAGTGTTTTTTGAAATGACACTCTCTTTCATGTCTCTCATGGTTATAAATTAATGTTTTTACTTTTCTTGCTATTTTGCACTCTTTCCTACTCTGTACTTTTGCATAGCTTTTTCCCCTCGGGATGATAAATCTTTCTCTTCAATAGATGTGTTCAGTACATGTTCAGACAAATATTAAACAGAAAATCTTCAAAGTGAATCCCGAGCGTCACTGAACGAATATAAAGCTTTTAGCAGTCACTGCTGTTCTCAGCCAGGATTCTCTGTGTGTGACTCCCTGCTTTAAAGATTACTAAACAATCACCAAAACCACAGGAGCAATCTTAATCAGATATGAAATATGAACACCCACAGTGCTTTAGAGGCTTTCACAATATTAAATTAATCTGTACATGTGAAACATCAGCGTCATGTCTTTAACTAATTGAGAAGAATCCTTGAAAGTGACCTTGGAGTAAGTTTCACTTGTTAAATTCAGTTCAGCTCTGTGGAATACAGCCGCACAATCTACCAGATTGCTGAGATTCCTGAGATGCAGCTGGTAGTAAATTATGATCTGTATCTGCATATGTTATCTTGATAAGAGGAGGTAAAGAACGGAAATGTAATCTGGACAAAAAAAACCACACAAGGTGTTAAAAGAGTCGTCTGCAGAGGTCGAAAAGATAAATCACTGCTGGAGAGAGACACGTCACTGGTGCAACAGAAACTTACATGGTCATAAATGTCAAATAGGCGACAGAAGAATCACTTCATGTGTGAAGTGATTCACAATCAATAGGCTGCACAGGCTGCGGACATGTTTCAGCATGAGGCATTCATCAGATCATTTCAGACAGCAGTACGCTCTCCTTTTAAAGGACTAACAACACAAAACACTTAGAATAATTATAAAAGAAAATAATAAATAAAAAGAAACATGTATATATAAAAAAATATAAAAAACAGGTTCTACATTGATGTCAATATAAAAAAAACATCAAGGTGGTGTCCATGAGTGACAGAAAACACAGTGATTAATTAGATGAAGATTGGATAATTATTAAAAATGCTGAATATTTATTTAGCACCTTTAAAAACAAGGTGCTTCACAAGCACTCAAATACAAGATCAAAGTCAACAACACGTAAACCAGCAGAAGTAAAAAATAATAGATACAAATACACAGCAAGAACAGATCAGAATTATCAGATAAAATACTTGATGATTTAAGGTCATCTATTCCAGAAGGTTGGTGACCAAACAGCAAATGCATTGCTTGCAAGATTGCAGTTTTAAATTCCTTTCTAAAACAGACAGCCAGTTAAGGGAAGAAAAAATATGACTGACGTATTTGGTTAAAAGTCTGGCGGCAGCGTTTTTGGACGACCTGAAGCCGCGTGATCATGTTTTAGCCAAGGTGTGAAACAAAACATTACAATTACCCAGAGAAGTAGTGATAAAAGCATGAACGACACTTTGAATATCTTTAAACGCTTTTTAACATGGGACTCGATTTATAACGGAGCTTCTGGCAGAGCCTCTGACCTATCAAGACGGGGCGAGATGAACAACAATAAAAAAAATTGTATGTCATAATTGAGACATCACTGTTGACAGAACGAATGGAGCCATTTCAGCTGTGATGATTTGACGTGACGCCGTGTGAAGTGCAGCCAGGAACCGCTGAAGGCTGTCGGTTCCCATTAGGAACAAACGCGTCAGAATTACCAGAGAAACTGGTCATTTCGCCGGCCGTCTGAGGGGAAATCATGCAGAGCAGTGCTGCCTCTGCTCAGTTTTTAATGCCTCTGCAGACCGAGAGAGAAAGTTAAACACGACTGGGAAGTTTTTCTTCTGTAAACACAAATTAAAAAGAAATCACATAAGGAAAAGTTGGGCCTTAAATGTCCCTGTAACCCAGTTTCCACAGTCCGATTGGAAATATCCCACACGGTCTGAAGATAAAAAGCGGGAGATTTCTGTGGGTGGTGGAGAGATGATCCGTCTTTTTGTCCTCATTCAGGTTCTATATTTATCTTTAAAATTACACCTCCAGCAGATCCAGAGAAAACGTTAATATTAGATCCTGACATGTTGAGATATTGTTATGAATGTCTCCTGCTGCTATTTTCTAATATTCCTTTAATTCTCTAGTGTCAAGAACATGTCGAGGACAAACTAAAGGATATTTCTAGTGGGAAATCTCCTTGTTAAAATTCTAATACATTAATTAATGCACTAGAATCTGTGACATTCTTGCAGTTTCTCAGATCGCCTACAATCATTAACGCGTTGTTATTTCGTTCATAAATGCAGCATCATTCTTCAGAATTCCCTGTTTACAGTTGAGTTTTCTAAAATCCTTTAAAACCGGAAATTCAGACACTGATCGATAATCCCACAAGTTCTTCATTTGAGGCACACTGAGGTCTTTATCATCCGTTAACACACAGTTTAGGGTATGGAAATTATAACAACAAAATCAATCAAACACTGCAGTGCTCCATGATATAGAAGTTATGCCCCTAGTGGACACCAGGGGTATAGCATGTATTAGCCCTATAGGACAAACATGAGGAACCGGCTCAATCTGGTTTAAAATAATGAAACAGTACCATTTTAAATGCCCGATATAATACAATGCATGATATATTTTGCTGTAATGGCAGTGGAATCCAACACTGTGGTTTTAATCGGTTTAAATGGGGTCATTTTCGTCCTTCAGGGTCTGAGGGTCTGTATTTTTGCTACACCTTTTATTATAGATGTTATATGAGCTGAGGAGGAACTTCCAAAAACCTCACACTTTCCAAAATGTATGCCACATGCATTCAAAACAGCCAAAGTGATTACATTGTTTTTGCCAGGTCTTGAATGAGAAAAAAACTACATATTTAAAACATATTTCTCAGGAATTTCACTACTTTTTCTTGTGAACATGCAAGAAAAAAAACAGCTCAATGCTTAATTAAGCCACAAACTTCAGGCTCAGGTTGCCTAAGTTTAAGTTTGATATGACGCTGATAATGAAGTGTTATCTCTTCAAGATTTATTACAGCTTTACAGCTACAACATTTTCCATTTGTTGGCAAGAAGGTGTTGTCCCACCTAGAAAGTGCTTTTTTGCACTTCAGTGTCTCAGCAGTGTGAACACAATTTATGGGATTAATCATGTGTGCTTTTAATTAGGAGCCAGCATACACTCTCAGCTTGTTCATTAGCTAACCTGAATCTGATTATTGATTTTCTATCCATTCTGTGACTCTGCTACCTGCTGTTAACAGCCTCATACTGTGTGTCTTTGAAGCATAATCTGATTATTTTCTTCCATTACATTTTGCACAACAGCCACAGACCCTTGGGGGTTTCAATGCTGCATGACATTATTTATAAATGTGTTTGGTAATACATTACACACCATGTAACACTGCACTGATGAAGTCATGATGTCTGCATTGTTGTAGAGGCTGCCATGTGTCAACATCTAGTTTTAATTACTTGACATTTCAGTTGGTATTTTGCTTTGATGCATAATCGTTAAACAGCATACCTGAAATACATTCAATCTGAGGTTATGGGACAAAATGGATTGAGGTAAAGTGCATGTATTGGGGGCTAATAGGGGTCCCCAGCCTCACATTAAACAACATCTTGGTAATGTATAACATTTTATCAGATGGATAATACCATATTATATCCATTTAAATGCTGTTCAAAGTAAATTATATGCATCGAAAATCAATCAAGGCTCTATGGACGGATATGTCAGCTTTTGGTTGCTCCACTGCTTTACTCCAGAACGAATGATCTCACCCACTATCACGTGCATTTTCATGAAAGTTTGTCCAGACATTCATGAATCAGAACGTATGGTGATGCTCTGATTTCTTTTATCTTGCACCACCAGCAGGTCAAAATGTGAAAAAACTGAACTCTGTGTTGAGGGCTTATTAGCGGTTGTTAGCATGCTAACACTAAGATGGTGATTATTGTACTTGCTAAAGATCAGCTTGTTAGCATTGTTTTCATGAGCATGCTAGCGTGCCAAGTCCACAATCATAATTCCCGGCTCTGTCCCATGATGCCATGGGGCCTAAGAATATGTTCCCCATTTACTTACGTTGGAAAGGAGACTTTTTTTTCTGAGGTAAATGAACTTCAGAGTACGAACACTTGAAAATCCCTTATTTAAATCAGTATGTCCTAAAAGTTGAAAAATGAATAGTAATTTACCTTGACTTCCTATTATTCAATAATATATATATTATTCTGAAATTGGTACCTTAAGGACATTTTGATGCTCATACTTTTGTACTTTTAGACAAGACTTTTACTTAAGTATACAAGTACGTCTTCCACCACTGAAAGAAACTAAATGTTTGGGGACATTACATTACAGTACATTACATTACATTACATTACAGTCATTTAGCAGACGCTTTTATCCAAAGCGACTTACAGGAAGTGTATTCAACATAGGTATTCAAGAGAACTACTAGTCACCAGAAGTCATAAGTGCATCTCCTTTCTTAAACAAGCATCTTAAAGCATAAACCAGAGCAAAAGTATAGTGCAGAGGCAATTACTACGAAAACAATAATTGCAACAGACTAATCCGAATATAATAAGTGCTACAAACTAATACGAATAGGATAAGTGCAGTAAACGAATACGAATACAATAAGTGCAGCGAACTGATACGAATACAGTAAAATGTGTTTTTCAGTTTCCATTTGAACTTTTTGAGTACATAAAGAAATGAAAGTTGATAAACTGTGACTGAGGTTCTTTTGACTCAGCAGAGTGCTAACAGACGTTCAGTGAACTGTTTGAAGCTCATCAGTCTGCAGAGCTCATTCCTTTAAATCAGTTCTGTTCTTCTCCTTCAAAGCAAAACACTTTGTTTCACTCTAAACCTCAATTCAAAGGGTTTCGGTTCAGCTAATGATAACAAGGTGAAAAGAGGAGGAAGGTTCTCCGGCGGGTTTAAAGTGACACAGGGAAGGAAAACATAAATTACTGCTCAAACAGCTTCAGTGAACCCCGACAGGAATTCTTCAAACGTCTGGAGTTCAAAAGCAGAAGTGTCCATTCATATGAGTGAGACATTAATCAGAGAAAAATAAAGAACTCTTCTCTCTTCTATTGGTCCCTGAGGGGGTTTTAATAATTGATTATATGTTTGTAACAGCTTGAAGTTTCACATATCAAACACTGAGATTCTGAGGCATGTTAGAAGTGAAGGAGATGAAAGAGAAGGGATTACACAGCAGAGCTCACACTGACCGTACAGCTGTGACACATACGGGCACAGTCGGCCGCCATGTCGCTGTGCATTCTGGGAGATTTCTGCTCAAGAACATGAAGCTTGAACCCTGATTTGTGCAACATGCGTAATGAAGCTATTACATGATTTTATTCTGTTTGACACTTATGTGATGTTGTACTACAACCAGAGCACATATTTATCCTTTAAAGTGACAGAAACAATTGACTTGGAACGTCTTCAGTACTGTGACGTATTTCTAGTGGTAGAAGAAGTATTTAGATCCTTTACAAAGTACTAATACCACATTGTGAGAACACTCCACAACAGGTAAAAGTCTTGAATTCAAAACCTTGTTGAAGTATTGATAAATGTTTTATCATTATATGTGATGTTTCTGGACCCTCTGAAACCCAAAACTTTGGGGGTGGAGAAGCATGTTTTCTTTAGACAAAATCGTCAAAACTACACCGTTCATCACAGCCAGAAACTGGATGAACTGGCATAATTGTCAGATTTCATCCTTTCTGATGATCCTTGACCACTTCAGTCAGAAAAAGCAGCTGAAATTCAACTTAAAATTGTGATTTAATCAAATACATTTTATTCATCATGTCTCATTTAAATGTCGCCACAAATAAACCGTTTGACTTATCCAGATTCTGTAAAAAACATTAAATTCTGAGCTCCTCAGTGAAACTATGAAGCCATGATTGATTCATCTGAGACCAACAGTCACATGTCAAAAAATCTGTAAAACTTGAACTGAACTTCAGGCTGCTGATCATATTTTTTCCTAACATTTGCAAAACTTGGAAACATGTTGGATATTTAGATTCCATTATTTACCAATTTTTGTAAAATAAATTATCAAAGAAATTCAAGTTTTGTTATTTTTTCTTTATGATTTATGTCATTATAACTGTGTTATTTTGCACTAAAGACATGTTGGAGTTCTCTCTACTTCTAGTCATGATGGTTCTGTTTCCATAGAGATACTGGACTTTGATATTGTAGTGAAAATCAAAGGTCACAGAGAGTAAATTGTAAGCAAATGGTTTATTTGGGGCGAGATTTTAAATGTGATTTTGATAAAATATCACAATTTAAAATGATGTGTTCAAGGACCATGAAAAAGATGAAAATTGGACAGTTCTTACAGCTTCTGGCTGTGATAAACGTCCTCATTTTGGTGACCGTTTAAAGAAAACATGCTTTACATCCCGCCGTCCGATTTTGGGGTTCAGAGGGTAAACGTCGAGAACACACCGGGAAGCGATGACGAGCTGCTCGCCAAAATATTAAAGTTCTTCTGCAGCTGGGAGTTGTGTTCATGTGTTTCAGGCAGGAAGAAATTGAAACTATCCCAAAACTTTTTGTTTGGCCGAACTTCACCGCCGAATCAATCAGCCGCAGCTTTCCGTGGACGTTCGATGGCAGCTCGCCTGCAGCTTTCACTTTGTAACTACCTCGGTTTGTTTTTTGGGGCGAAACCGCCTCATTATCTGACCGACCCGCTCCGTCGTTAAACAGCTTCACGGCTGCATCGCCCATTGAGGATTGTTTGACGCCTTTATTTTGACAGCTTCCTGGCAGACGTTCTCCTAATCTGAGCATCTCCAGCAGGAGGTCTGGTCATTATTTAGTGTGTTGTATGAGTTAAGGTCAGTTTCAGGCCCTTGGTATTCAACCAGCAGCTTCCTCACAGCTCCTGTTGGTGTTGAACCTCAAGCTGTGTCGGGGTTTTTGAGCTTTTGTTTCAATGTGTTCTTGGGTATATTTATGGCTGTGCTCTTCAAAAATAAGGCAGATAAAGAGCTTATATCTATCCCAGGATTGAATGAGAAGCAGTTCTGTCGCAGCGAGGATTCTGGGATACGTTTGTGTCTCTGTTGTGAGTGTTGGTGTGTGTGTGTACTCCCCATGTGTGTCGTTGTGAGGAACAAACAGATAGCGGCAGTAATTGAGAGATAGTCGTCACTGATGTGTTGTCTTGTTGTGATGTTCTGCTGAAAACTTATTAGCCTTTCAGGCACTTTGGTGGATCTATTTTTGCCGAAGATTCAGTGAAGCTGAAACCCTGGAAACACACAGTGAGAGTTTATCACCTGCAGTGGAATGCACCTCCGTCACTGTTCGGCTTTGTTTGTGGAGCAAAAAGGTGACGAAACCCCAACGGACAGATACGCTCCTGGGAGCTGAACACAGCTGCCGAATCCTGTTTATCTGACTTCCTCAAGGGCACCTTCACTGACAGTTTGTGTGAGTGTGAGGAAGTTCTTTAACTTTCTTTAAATCCTTTAAAAAAATAAAATAAAAGCAACTTTACTGAACCTACCGCTAAACTTAAATACAAAAAAACAGATAAGATATGTCAACAGATAAGAGCACAAGCTGAACTAATTTCATGGTAAATAGTTTTAGATATTAGAGATTTCAGACCAAAATCTGTAGGATTCATCCTCTGGGGTCCATGAACGTCGGAGACATATTTCATAGCAATTCATCCACTATAGTTATTCTTAAAGAGTAACTATACACTGCTCTTTATTATCTCAGCTAATAAAATAAGCAAAACAAACTTGGTTTTACATTACCTGATTGGACCAAAAGACTCTTCATTCGTCCAGCTTTAGCCTTCCGGTGTACCACAGGGATCAAATCCAGGCCCACTGTTGATTAGAGGAAAGCATCAATGAGCATATGCAGAAACATGTTTTCTCACTTCTACTGGTATCCAGCCATGCAGAGTTTCATTTATAAAGTAAATCTGGTCCAATTTGTAAAGTATTAACAATGTGAAGATGTTTTCAAAGATTTTAACAAAGTGGGTCCCATGTTTTGCCCACAAAGTGAAGCAACAATTCTGAATGTAAACCCACCGCTGCTGTAAATGTACCAAACTCTTACTTTAATCTCTGTTTGACAGATATATATTTACAGAACATAAAGAGATAAGACCGCGACAGAGATTATAGAGTACACAAAGCGGATCTATTTTAACAGCACAGATACAACAGGTATGTAGATAAAAAACGGTTTGAAGTATTAATATGACAGCCAAACATTCCCATAAGATTGCCGTTTGGTTTGGAAACATTTGATAGTGGTTCATGGAAACTAAACTCCGGTTTGGGAGTCTTTAAACAGCGTGGGTGGTATTTGGGTCAATGAATGGATGTTAGAAGCTAAACAGGTTTCCTTCCCGTCAGTCATGTCTGATAAAGTCGGACTCGTCCAGTCAGCTGGGGCGCCGAAAAAACATCTGAATTTGTGCTTTTGTCTGTGGGAGCTGGTGTTTACTGATGTAGCTGTCTGTTATCTTGGAGGAGCGGGTCAAAGTCACCCTGAGGAGCGCTGGTTTCGCCATCCTCCAGCAGCATTGGGGATGTGTTGGTGACATAGAGGGCGGGCGGGTGGGATCTGTTTGCCTGTGGCAGCAGCAGCTGTAAAAGCTCAGCTTCCATCTTCTTCTCCTGCTACGGTTTGAACTCATCTCTTCAATAGAGGCTGTTTATTACTGCTTCCACTTCAGGCACCTCTCAGGTATCTTAAAAAATAATTCCAAGGTTTTTATAGTTCTCAGTGCATTTAGGTGGCTGTAAAAGTAAAGAACATTACCAGAGCAGCAAACACGGCGTGAAATGAGAGACTTCTACAGCGGTTAATCTGCAACGTACGACTGAAGCAGAGGGCGGATCAGGTTAAATAATGGATTCAAAAAAAAGGGAAGTGAGGAGGCTTGAACTCTCATCAAAGGCACAATGTGTAGTATCTATTAGCAGAAATGTTTCCTTCAGTGTATAATCACCTGAAACTAAGAATCACTGTGTTTGTGTTTCCTCACAATGAGACATTTATATCTTGTTTCCTCACAATGAGACATTTATATCTTGTTTCCTCACAATGAGACATTTATATCTTGTTTCCTCACAATGAGACATTTATATCTTGTTTCCTCACAATGAGACATTTATATCTTGTTTCCTCACAATGAGACATTTATATCTTGTTTCCTGCTGCAGTTTTTGAAATGTTAGAATTCCACAATAATTTTAAATAATACAGAAACAGTTAATAGTATTTCCTTTGTTTGATTTGATGTTTTAGTTTTTCATGTTTTTAATAATTTCATTATATACACAAACGAACATTACTGTTAATTTGAATGAAATTTGATGTACAGGAAAGTCCTGTGTTTGTCTGACCCGTCCATCCTCCTCCCAACGCTGACTTTGTCACTATTTAAATGAAGTCACCTGACTTCCGGTCTTGCTCATTGCTTCATTACCTCTGAAGCAGGGGGATTAAAGGAATAATGGCTTTTACCACCTTTAAGCTCCTTAAGGGGGAAATAAAGAGGGAACTCTGGATATTAAAGGGTTAATATCACCCAGTGGAATGTGACTCGGTGTCAGTTGAACAGAGGATATTTAGTCTCAGTGAGGACTGACAGTAAATCCTCAGAAACACACAGGAGCAGCAAGGAAACATCCTCCTGAGCTGTGACTCAGCGCCGGGGGCTCAACCTCAGGAGATCCGAGAAGTCCAGGTGAAGAGATTACCGAGGCGGTTAAGCTGCCGGTGTGACAGCTTTTATTCTATTTCCATTAAGCAGAGTGATTCCCGTGGTTTCAGAGTCTATTCCTCAGATGAAGCTCACAGAGAAACATGGCGCCTCTAGTTTTCTTATAAAAGTGTTTTCAATGCAAATCAACACAAAATCTCGGAGCCCAAGACAAATTTCCCTGCAGGATGATAAAGTATATCTTATCATCTTGTTCATAATGCCTGTGCCGAGCTGCCGTATTCTCATTTGTGGATCATTTAAATCCAAAGCAGGTTGATATATTCTGGCTGTGCTGCATAATTTAGAGGTTTAAAGAAATGTCTTCCTATTATGATGGTTTCTGCAGGTTAAACAGTTTCTTTAAAAAGTTAATACTACCTCCACCTGCTCAGACATGTGTGTATAATAATCATAAACATTCACTTTTAATACTTTAAGTAGATTTGACTTTGGTAGGACTTTTACATTGAGGCATTCCTTCTTCTATTTAAAAGGAAGCGAACACTTTATCTGTTCTGGAGGAACTAAAGAAGGAAATCGGAGCGAGGAGACGTCATCGGCGTCTCGCCTGGAGACAAACGACGTCTGGAGCGTCGGCCCGTTATCTCTGGAGCTCATGAGTCAGCAGCAGGTGTGACAATAACGCCTGGCTCATCTCTGGGCTCAGAGAGAAAGAACACGTCAACAAGTCAGCCACGAGACCCGAGGTGAGACGAGGACGCCAGGCGGCTTTTAAGAGACATTCGGAGGCTGGAGGTGAGGGGCTTCTTTTCGGGACGGACGGGTGACTCTGCAGCCGTAAACACACCTCTAGCAGCAGCACTCTGACTTTTTTGGCAAATGGAGTGGAAACTCCATCTACTCAAGTGTCAGGGCGACTCAGGAGACACAGTCGATGTTTCCCTTCATCCCTTTTTACCAGAGCCCAGAGCCGGCGGTCGCTTTGGCTGAAGTTTAAAGCGTTTAAGGACTCAAGCGGGCTGAAGCGACGCCGTGTAACTGAAAGCATAATCACGACGGCCGCTAACAGGAAGTAACGCGGCGGCGAGCATCTGTCAAAGTCTTTAATGTCGGCACAGAGAGACGTCAACGTGTTTTATGGATTCCTGTCAGCAGGTGATTTATGAGGATCTGAGGAACACAGTGTGTGTTTGTCTCAAAGGGTACAGAGCAGACGGCAACACGCACTATTAGAATAACATTAGTGTGTTGGACGTTTTTGGACAACTTATTTTGAGACCACACAAAGCAGCACAATAACCGTCTCCAGTACGAGTTAGATTCAGAAGAATATCTGCGTTTCTGTTGGTTGGGAAAGTAAAAAAGAAATACAGTATTTCCAGCTGTGTTTGTTCGCAAGATAAACTACATTTAGATTATCTTGAAGGGAAATAAAAATGTTCATATGTTTTGTTTCAGGTCAAAATCTTTGATATTGATGGTAAAAACTCTTCTGGAGAACTATCAGAGAAATGGTGACACTTACTCAACATCTCCTAACTGGAGGTGTGTGAGCAGGAATGTCAGCTAAAATGATGTCATGCCTGTTGTTATCCAATAAAAACACCATCATGGGACAGGTGATTGACATGACTGTCAAAGAAACACTCAACACACAGCTTCACTTCAGTGACTACAATAACGTGAACCAAATATTCCACTATTATTCAGAATGTGACAATATTCTGCATCATATTCTCTTTTGAGATTCTTAATTTAGTATTTTCAGACTAAGACATGTGGGAGATGCTGATGTTTTTATTTATGATTCTGTGTTTTGGAGCTTTTTTTGTACATTCTTATGCAGTGCTTTCATAATATCTGTGCTTTGAACACAAACCAACCAGCCAAATGTTTACATGGCTTTTTGTTTTCTAAAGTTTTGCTAAAAATCACCAGAAGAGCAACATCAGTGCAGCTGGAAAAGGAAAGAAATAAAAGTTATTTTAAAGGATGTACGTCATGGGGACAGTCTACGTTCGTCGCAGAACGAATGAATGCATGTAAAACAGGAATATTAGTGGAATATTATTTTTTATAATAGGAATCATTTGTCAGAATCAGAACAAGGGCAACAAATGGAATATTTTGTGCATTTAAACGTAGTTAATAACAGAAAATATAGCTGTCAGTTAAAATGAATGGTGCCAAACCTATAAGTTCATTATTACTGACATTAATACTGACATTAATACTGTCATTAATAGTAGAGTTTTGGGGATTTGATAAATGAACAGTAAGAAGAGAAAAAACCCTGACAAGGTCGGGTCGACTGAGGAAACCGTGAGTTCACTAATAACATCGTCACCTCTCAGAGGCTGCGTGGTGTTTTCCACGTCTCCGGTGGGTTCGTCCTCTTGTGACCCCCGTGTCCCTCCTGTCTGTCCTCCCCCGTCTCACCCCCACAGGGAACATTATCCTCACCCTCCTCCCCTGTCTGCACTCACCTTGCCTTCAGCTCTCTCTCTCTCTTACTCTCTCTCTGATTCCCTTTGTCAGCAACTCACATTCATGATAAACTGCTTGTCGCCCTGTTTTTGTGTTCTCTTTAATTATGAATTTCACTCATTATGAATATTCTGTTTATGTTTTTGTCAAAGAAACATTATCTCGTTATCTCTGACCTTTTTATTCATTTATGGATCATCATCCGTCTCTTTGTTCTTCTACCAGAAGGGGACTTGTGATTTTTTTGTTTTAGGTCTGGACTGAATTCAGATATGGGACCCCGTTATTCTTCTACACTTCCACAGCCCTGACACAGCAGTTAAAGGGGACTAATGTTCTACTCTCTGCTGACTCCGGGGAAAATGCCACCCTGGTTTTATTCAATCTCAGTGCTGCCTTGGACACCGTGGATCATGAAATGGTGGGTTGGTATTAATTGAACAGCACTAAACTGGTTTAGGTCATCAGTAGCTCCTCTACCCCTGTCACATATGGTGTCCCTCAGGGTTCAATCCTGGGTCCAGTTATTTTTACATTCACACAGTCCCTATTAGAAACATTATCACAAAGAATAACATCTCTGGGTCACTTCTACGCTGATGATTCACAGCTGTACCTTCCAATAAAATCTAGGGACTCCATACAGCCTCTCCTTGATCTTGCTAGATCAACACTGAGATCTGTTGCTATCTTCACAATACAAGGTTGTCATTTTAAGATCAAAATGATCTCCGTCCAGACAAGTGTTTTAGTGCCGTTTGAGAAGTAACTTTCTTGAGTAAAAAACTAGAGATTGAGACCATAAACTCATGTTTACAATGTTTACTGAGGGAATAAATCAAGAGAGAAGTAGAGTCATTTTCTCAAACACAACCTCTGAGTTTTGAAACAGGCTTCAGCAGCGTTTTCATACGTCTCCGTTTTAGGGGGACAAAAACGTGTTTTTAAACAAAATGTATAGTTATTTGCATGTCTGCTTTCAAAGGAACATGTAAGGTGCAGGATTAAGTGCCTCTGTACTGGTATGAAGAAAAAATCGAAAGATAAAGTCAGATTGCAGAAAATGTGGAAGGTGTTGTGGAAATATTAAATATGGACATAGTGGAGGCTGCAAGAAAATCTGGAAAACATTTGGACTGCCTCACTGCATCTGCATGATGAAGTGAAGAAGTTCAGGTTCATTTTTTAACCACCAGCAGAACTTTAGAGTTATGGTTTCACTTTGAAAACCAAATCAGGCAGGAGGATGCTACAGCAGGTAGATGGGAGGGGGGGCTCTCTGAGTCAGCACCCTTGGGCCCACTGTCTCATAATCCATCTAAGATTATCCCTGAGAATGTTGCATCCTGGTTTGCAGAAGTTCTAAAAGCTTTCGTCTACTGCAGCTGAGACTCAGCAAAGAGGAAGGAAAGGACTTACCAGCTGGACCTTCAGCTTCCATTGGCTGGTTGTCTTGAGTCCTGAGAACGAGAAGAGAAGAGAAACAACAATTAGGTTGTCGCTTTGAATCCTACCACATCTCTTGGACAATTATTAAAGCTCTTCAGGTTTTATTTTATTCCAAAAAAAAGCTCATTAATTAGAGATGATATCACCTGTATGCTTCCGAGCATCCCAAATATTTCTGTGCGTCTTTAAAAGTTGAACTGAAAAAAAGTAACGCTTTAGGTTCCATGATGAACCTGAGGGCCTCAAAGTAATTAAAAAAGACAAGACCATTTGAGGACAGAATACTAAAGCATTCTAAAAAACTAAAATATGACTTTGCTTTGAAATGTCGTGAATTTATGGAGCAGCGTTTTATTTTGAAGCACCTCACATATTTATAGTCTTTATCTGGTCGACCCCATTGAGACTTCCTGTTGTCCTCTCTCCATACACATGAATGGCATGAAATAATCATAGTAATACAGACATCACATCATTTTCTGGCTACACATTGAGGAATACATAAATGCGTACATAATAGTAAATGACTATTGATGGACGTCACAGACAGGACGAGGCTTGAATATCTGCAGAATGCTGCTTTCAGGATGACTCAGCCTTCACTCTGCTGCTGATAAACAGAGCGGAGCGAGGGAATAAACAGACGACGGGGAGGAGAGTAACGGACAGTTCGCTCGATTAGGGCCAAAGTCTTTCTAAAGATTCATTTCATGCCGTCTGCGTTGAGGAAAGGTATTGAGGTCACGTCTCTGCAGAACCAATCCCACGGCGTTACAAGTAAAACCTGCATTAATACCGAGGATTAACTCCTTTAGAATTTATAAAATGTGTTTTTTTTATAAGCAGTTCTGGTCGTTTAGTAACAGAGTGCAGTCTTATGTTTATTCATGATGAAGCTGCAGTAAAAAGTTCATGATAAATGGACTTCTGAAATAGTTTTGGGTCAGAGGTCTGCAGCTTTAGGAGAAGTGAAACCATCTGGATTTAGTCATTTATTTATAAGATGAACCAGACAATCTACACATAGTGTTGGTGTGAATTATATGTTTGATGTTGAACAGATGTTGGAGTTGTGGAGATTTCAAATTTTTTTAATCTTGTGTAGAACGAGCAACTACTCCAAAATTGTACTCGACAACAAAATCCCGTCAAAGCTTTCGCGACTAAAAGAAGGTTTTCTAAACGAAACCAACAAATTCATCTACGCCAAAAAATGTACGTCCCCATATTCCAACCTTTTGGTGTCGAGTAAAATCTTAGAGTTGAGGACGTTTTGGGGACATTTTTGAGTGTTGATTTTTTGGTGTGAAATACATGGATGTCATGGAAACACTTCTTTAAGTCCCACCTAACCGACCTTTAGTTTTGGTGTTGAGTACATTTTTGGTGTCTTGTATATTTTGGTGTTGTAGAAATTATTAACGTCTTGTTAAATTTTTGGTGTCAAAAATACAAGACGTGAAACAAGACATCTCCACAACCAAAGCCAAAGGTCAATTTTGGTGCGATTCTTTTGGACATTGATGGCGTCGTAGAAATGTTAATCGTTTAGTATAAGTCAAGCTAAGCTAAAGGTCGGTGTAATGTAATGTAGGTTGTTGGAAATCCTGGAAATATGTCATGTGTTGAGGTCTTACTGTCTTCATTCATTCTATAAAGTTCAAGTATCTTCTGTAAAACATTATAAAACTCTTGTGAAATCATCATGTCAGTCGTGTTCGGCACATAAGAGAGAATCTTGTTGTTGTTCTGTAACAACATGAAGTCATCAGCGAGTCTTTGTCCTCCACAGTCGGACTGTATCGGAATGTTTTGTGTTGGTCGATGTACAATTACTCCAAGAGGCTTCTCTTTGTGTTTGTCAGTGAACAGTTTCATTCAGCCTCGGTTCCTTTTCAGTGCATCTTTGTGTACAGCAAGTACACAATAAGTATTCAGCATTAACACATTCTTAACCGTCACATGGTTTAATGTGGACTGGATTTGTTATTTATTCTTCATCCTATAGAGACACTTTATGGAATAAATCTAAAACTGAACAGAAAAAAAGAAGAAAATCCAATGATTAATGCAGTTTGGTTAGTTTCGTGTACAAAGAGGATCATGTGGCTGGTTTTTGTGTAAGAGGAGTCTGCGTCTGAATTCTGAATAAAACTCCATTGAAGAAAGCAAATTACATTTTGGTGACCTGTTTTTTTTTCCGTT
Organism: Anoplopoma fimbria; assembly: GCF_027596085.1. Taxonomy (NCBI): domain Eukaryota; kingdom Metazoa; phylum Chordata; class Actinopteri; order Perciformes; family Anoplopomatidae; genus Anoplopoma; species Anoplopoma fimbria. The sequence goes on along the minus strand of NC_072455.1, from coordinate 1,042,551 downwards.
TTATTTTGAAATGAAGGTATTGAAGTCACAAAAATGGAAGCAGCTGCTGTTTTTTCTTTTGAAAGAGAGACACCTTGAATTGTCCTGGCTGTTAAACATTAACAAAAGTAAACTTCCAGAGGAGTGAAGGATGGAAGTAAAAGCGGAGGCCTGTGGGTGTCTGACTGTCCAGCTCAGCGGTAGATAACTGCCTTCAAAAACATCATGGCAGGGTGTCACGGCGGCCTTGGGTTTCTGTGGCAACACGCCAGCGGGTCCTCATTTCATTCAAGCTTTCTGTCAGAACCCCCCCCTCCTCCATAACCAGCAGCCATATTCACCCCACTAAGGACGCCCGCTCTGCAGATGATTACTGTCAGACTATAAAAAGCCTCTGCGGCGCCTGTGGAGGCGGATAACAATGCTGCCTGTCAATCAAATGTGTCGAGGCTGCTGATTGGTGGATGTGCTGGGTTTTCATGAGAGCCAACAGAGAGCAGCATCTCATGCCTACATAACTGTGATGAAATGTGATCAAATCATTTTGGTTTATGACCCAAATTCTAAAGAACTAAAAGACATTAAATCAGTTTGCATTCAATTAGCTAGTTAGCTAATGTTAGCATGCTAGCTCGCTAAAATAACAGTCACATGCTAAACATCAGCATGTTCGTCTGGGCTTTGAATATTCAGTAAGGAAATATATATATATATATATATATATATATATATATATACACAAATATATATATATACACAAATATATACATATACATATATACACAAATATACACATATATATACATATATACACAAATATACATATATATATACATATACACATATGTGTATATTTGTATGTGTATATATGTATATGTGTGTATATATATATAAACACAAATATACATATACATATATACACAAATATACATTTACATATATACACATATATATATACATATATACACAAATATACATATATAAATATTTATATACACAAATATACATATATATACATAAATATACACATATACACACACACAAATATACATATATATACATATACACATATACACACACAAATATACATACAACTATATACAGAAATATACATATACACACATACATACATAATATATATAAATATACACATATATCTATAAAAATATACATAAATATATATATATATATATACATATACATATATGTTTTACTTGTTAATGTTTCTTATCGTCAGACGTCTGTCTCTGTGCACATTGTGCGTTAAAAAACCTGAGGAAATGCAGAACATTTTAAATATGTGTAGAATTAAAACGTTTTTTATGCTCGTAAAAGTTATCAGGTGGATTAAAATAAAATGTATCTTTTTTACATTCCTCACATGAAAGCAGTAAAAATGGTTTTCCATCATTTGAGCTTAGAGCTCTTTTAACGACCTCATCTTTCTCTTCTTCTTCTTCTGTGGTGTTTTAACGGCACCGGCTGGATAATTAGCTCCATCTGTTCATTCATGTTTTAAATGGGTCCAAAAATAATCTACAACTGCATTTTTAAACGTGTGCTCTGACGGTGTTTGGTTAATTACCGAGCTCCTCCCTGCAGTCTAATTACATACTGGTGAGTCTGTTCTCCCTCTACGGCTTCACAGCTCCAGGTCTCTTTCCAAAGACGGAGCAAAAAATATAAAAGGTTTGACTCTAAATGTGGAAGGTAAAAAAAAGAGGAATACAAATTTTAAAATATCCGATGTATCCATTTAATAAACGTTTTTATAAAAAGTCAATAAAAATCTAAATCTAAACTTAATTAATCATAAAAAAATATATATTCGTCTTTCTTTTTTGTTGTGTATAATGTATTGTTATTATAAATCACTTCTTGTAAAAATGCTTTTTCAACAATATTCCATACCATATGTATATTCTTTTTTATCTAGGTTATGTTTTTATATTTTTAAATTGTGCAAATAAAATATTAAATATTGTTTGAATATTAAATAAAATAAATAAAATAAATAAAATAAATAAAATAAATAAAATAAATAAAATAAATAAATCCCATTCTCGTCTTTCTACAGAAGCCAATTATTAGACCCACTACTTCTTTTTGGTCATCTGCCTCCTCTTCCTCATCCTCACAACTCCATTAATCCCGCTTTATGATTTTTTTTCAGCCCTTCATCACTCTCTTCCTCTTCCATCCTGCTTCCTTAACGCTCAGATAGCAGCCTTCCTCTCACCCTAAAGCGAGTGTTCATCTTCAGCCGTTATTTCCCTCTCTCTCTCTCTCTCTCGAACCGGCATAAAAACGGGTTGTTGTGTTGTTATAAATGTTTTCTGCCTCCATATCTGCTCACACTGATGAGCAACAGATGATAGAGACAGACGGCCTCGTCGACCTTCATGCCTCCCGGCAGAGGTCACGCTCCTCTCATCCATCTACCGGAACAAAAACGTGAAATATTGCTCCACAGTTTGGTTGCTTTGTGGAGTCATTTGTATTTCTTTGATTTATGCGTCACACACAAGCTGCCGTAGGAGTTTCACACCTTCTACAGAAAGGACAAAAGAGGGGAAAAATATCGATATGACGATGCAAGTTGATTGTGAATGAGTGTGGAAACGAACATTTAGCATGTCACAAATATCAACTTATATCAACTTCACTGAAACTCAACTGATCTGCGAGTTTAATAATAGTTAGCTAGAATATAGCATTTAGCATATATGATATTCATTTTAAGTTAAAAAAACAAGAGTCACACATTAGCATGCTTATGTTAGCTTGATGTGTTAATCGAAAGATTTGAGATTACTGAAACATCGCATGCTAAGATGCTAACACATAGCATTGTTTTGACGTCACACACAACATTATGCCAGTGCAGTTAGAGGTGAAATGCTAGAACATGTGACTGTTAGCAAGCTTATGTTATATTAGCATGCTAAGCTGCCATTAATCTCACCTGTACATCCAGCTGAGCCGAACATCAGCATGCTAACATATAGTATGTGATATTTAACAGATTAGAATGTTTACTTCGGTAATGTTTATTTCGGTCTCTATAACTCTGGGAGAACCTGTCAATATGCTAACGGTTAGCCTAGCTGTCATGTGGAAGAGAACGTTTGACTCTAAAGAGCACCAGGAGTCTGACTCCTTCCTCAGCAAAGAAAACTGCAAGAAAATACAAAGAAAGCATCATTTTAAGATGTTCAGACAGCCAAGAACAACAGCTGGCAGATAAGGCATCACCAACGTCTTTGGGATTCGTCCTCCGGGGGAAATCAATGTCGTCCCGTTTGTCCACAGGGACACACTGGAAATGCCCCCCCACCCCCGGCTTTTATGGAGGTCAGTGAAGTTTCACCTCCAGCTTCTGTTTTTTACTGATGTTACAGAACTTCCCCCTGAGATGAGTTATGAGCATTATGTGTTACATTACTTTTATGCTTCCCTCTGCAGGAAGACTAATCTCAACCGTGAAATGGGAAAATAAGGGATCTCATAATGAGCACATTTGTTATTGTAGGAAGAAGAAAAAAAAAACTCATTTCAAAGTGAAAGCTGCTATTATAACTCAGAGTGAAAGAACAACACGCTATAAAGGTGACACGTGTACGTTTCAGTCTTAGAGGGACGTCCTGATGGTTTTCTGTTGGAGGACTGAAAGCACTCTGAGAGAAAAGAGGCCTCGTGGGCTTCACTTCAAAGCCTCGCGTTCCATCCGATACATCAGAGCAAAGACTTAAGCCCCTCCCCCCTCTGGGGAACAACGTCTCCGGGGGACGTCCAGGATTTGGAATAATTGTGGTTTTTAGATCCGTGCAAATACGGTAAGTCTGATTTGTACGGTAACGATCGGGCACAAATGTTTGCAAGACGGTTTAATGATTCTTTGGAAGACTTTTGTCTTTGAGAGCAGTGATTCAGAGGGACTCCTTACAATCCCTAGTGAATGTGTTAGTCTTCTGTGGAGCTGATGAGAAACCTGCTGCTACAGCTCATTTATTAAGATCACATGAAGAGGGAGACATTCATAATAGTTCGATACCCGGCTTCGGCAGTCGATGTGTCCTTGGGCAAGACACTTAACCCCAAGTTGCTCCTGAAGGCCATCGGTGTGGACTGGATGATGAATGTTAGTTAGAGTCTGATGGTGGCACCTTGATGGTAGCCTGTCATCAGTGTGTGAATGGGTGAATGATATGTAACATACTACTGACTGTAAGTCGCTTTGGATAAAAGCCTCTGCTAAATGACTGTAATGTAATGTAATGTAATAAAAGGATGAACGTTCTAGGATTTCAATACATTTTCCTCGACATGAGGAAACCAGAGGAAAAAAAGAATGAGAAAAATGTCAAATTCTGTAAATCTGGGGAGGTGGGGGAAGGGAAAACTATAAGGAGTAGAAGGAAGAGAGGAGAGGAAACGTGGAGGGGGTGAGGAGGATGAGGAGGAAGGGAGACAAGAAGGGAGAGAAACGAGGAAGAGGATGAGGATAGGAGGGGGTGAAAATGGAGAGAAAGAGAGGGTGGAGGTCTAAGACCAGGAAGGAATATATATATATAAATATTTATATACACAAATATACATATACATATATACACAAATATACACATATATGTGTATATTTGTGTGTGTATATATGTATATGTATATTTGTATATATATAAACACAAATATACATATATACACAAATATACACATATATATACATATATAAATATTTATATACACATATATATAAATATTTATATACACAAATATATATATATACATAAATATACACACAAATATACATATACACAAATATACATATACACACATACACACATATGTATAAATATATATAAATATACACATATATCTATAAAAAATAATATACATAAATATATATATATATATACATATATGTTTTACTTGTTAATGTTTCTTATCGTCAGACGTCTGTCTCTGTGCACATTGTGCGTTAAAAAACCTGAGGAAATGCAGAACATTTTAAATATGTGTAGAATTAAAATGTTTTTTATGCTCGTAAAAGTTATCAGGTGGATTAAAATAAAATGTATCTTTTTTACATTCCTCACATGAAAGCAGTAAAAATGGTTTTCCATCATTTGAGCTTAGAGCTCTTTTAACGACCTCATCTTTCTCTTCTTCTTCTTCTTCTGTGGTGTTTTAACGGCACCGGCTGGATAATAATAATAATAATCTACAACTGCATTTTTAAACGTGTGCTCTCACGGTGTTTGGTTAATTACCGAGCTCCTCCCTGCAGTCTAATTACATACTGGTGAGATCCGTGCAAATACGGTAAGTCTGATTTGTACGGTAACGATCGGGCACAAATGTTTGCAAGACGGTTTAATGATTCTTTGGAAGACTTTTGTCTTTGAGAGCAGTGATTCAGAGGGACTCCTTACAATCCCTAGTGAATGTGTTAGTCTTCTGTGGAGCTGATGAGAAACCTGCTGCTACAGCTCATTTATTAAGATCACATGAAGAGGGAGACATTCATAAAAGGATGAACGTTCTAGGATTTCAATACATTTTCCTCGACATGAGGAAACCAGAGGAAAAAAAGAATGAGAAAAATGTCAAATTCAACTGTAAATCTGGGGAGGTGGGGGAAGGGAAACTATAAGGAGTAGAAGGAAGAGAGGAGGGGAAACGTGGAGGGGGTGAGGAGGATGAGGAGGAAGGGAGACAAGAAGGGAGAGAAACGAGGAAGAGGATGAGGATAGGAGGGGGTGAAAATGGAGAGAAAGAGAGGGTGGAGGTCTAAGACCAGGAAGAGGAAAAACAGGAAGGAAGACGAGGAGGGGGAGGAAGAGAAACGAGAAGGAGGAGGAAGAGGGGAAAGTAAATATCAAGGTGAAGGGAGGAAGGGAGACAAGAAGGAGGAGGGAGAGAAATGAGGAGAAAAGAGAAACGAGGAGAAAGAAAGGAAGGGAGATAAGGAAGGGAAGGAAGAGAAACAAGGAGGACAAAGAGGAAAAGAATGGAAGCTTGAAGATGAAGGAGGAGGAAGAGAAAGAAGAGAAACGATGTGAAAGAGGAGGAGAAGAAGAGAAACAACAAGGAAGAGAGGAAGGGAGACAAGGAGGAGGAGGAGGAGAAGGAGGAAGAGAAACGAGGAGGGGTGAA